>NC_061110.1:61132632-61160862 GCF_015104395.2 Macrobrachium nipponense | reverse complement strand
TTCTCCTCTGGGCTTGTGAGCTTGGAAGAGGTCTAGGCCTGGAGCGTCGCAGGGACGATCAAAAGCCCCCTCCACAACACTGGGAGAACTCACTTCACTGTAATGCTCACTTTCACTAGCCTTACCTTTGAAGTCAGCCATCTTGACTTCATGCTCTCAATTGTAGCTTTCAGATTGGCGATTTCCGATGCCGAATCCGAAAAAGCACTCTGAGAATGAGATACATAGGGAGAATCTACATCAGTAGGATTAGAATTATCAGTGAAAGGCTCAATAGGCTTGAACTCACACCTTTCAATCGTCTAATTCTATCCCTCTCTAACTTCTTCAAATAAGAAGTCAAAGTCTTCCACTCTTCTGCATTCAATCGCTCGCATTCCTTACCAGTATTAATAGCAGAACACTGAAACCCCCTACATTTACGGCATACAGTGTGAGGATCAACCGAAGCTTTCGGTATCCTCACCCTGCAGCCTACATTCACACACATTCTTTTCACACTCACATTAGAATCAGACATACTTAAAAACAAAAAAAAAAAAAAAAAAAAAAAAAAAAAACAAAAAAAAAAAAAAAAAAAAAAAAAAAAAAAAAAAAAAAAAAAGTTATTCCAAAAACAGTCCACAGTAGCGAATGCCAAAACACGATCCAAATACGTCACCAAAAAAGAAGCCGAAAAAAAAAACGTTTGATCAAATGTTGAAAATGAATCTAAGTCAGGAGGTAATATAACAAACAATGTTGATACCACCGCGACAGAGAAAATATGATAGAAAACGGGATGGTTCCTAGTCCTGCCGCCCAGGGCAGGCCGGTAGATCACCTGACCTACCTGTAGCGAGTGGCGCGAAATTTGAATTCTGTCGGGGACGACGGAGTCTTAGCTATGTATATATCTGACAGGTAAGTTGATTGTATGAAAATCCAAATTCAAAACAACCGTAATTTTTTCCAAGTCTATTCCGTAATTCTTTTACGTTCCCAAATTTACAAAATTCATTGAATAAGGTTTCATAATTCCAGTCTAAAGGGACTGGTTTTACATACAAAATGTTTGTAACAAGGAGCTCATTAGAAAAAGGCTCCAAAGTCACAATGGAAGAATTACCAAAATTTTCCTTGTCCTTATCCTTGCCCAAGTCGTCAACAGAAGGTTTTAGTGTGTCCATAAGACGTAGAATTGATGATTCGTCCAGGTATCCCCCACCCACCATGGAGCCACATTTAGAGGAGAGTGTTATCCCATACAGGGCTGCCCTAGGGGTACCACCAGATATACACCCCACCCTCAGTGCTTAGGCGTCATGATGTCCGTCGAGATCAGACCCAGCACTAAGAGAAGGGTTTGACATCTAAACTTTCCCCTCGCTCGCTCGACCACGTAGGTACTCGAGTTCTACGGGTGAGGTGGCATGCCAACCATCCTCACCCTCCACCAAATCCAATGAATAAGTCCAAATCATGTCCAAAATCAATCCAAAAGTCATCAACATAAAATCTGTACCTTATAGGGGGAGGAAGCAGAAGGATGAAAAGTTTTAGTGAAAGGAAAAGAGCTGACTTATTTAGTTGGATCAACAGCTGGGCACCAAGGCCCAGCGAGAAAGTAGTTCCCACCAGGCATCAGGGCCCAGCTGCTGAACCCTAAGCCCCCCATCCTCGGCAAGGCTTCAGCATCTGGGGGGAGCAGACTCTGAAGCGTCCCAAAGATCAGCGAAAGAGGCGTCTTGACGAGCGTCCTGACCGAGCAGCAGCAGCAAGAGAAGCGTCATTGCGAGCCGCCTGAGGAGCGTCATGCTGAGCGGCATGTAGAGCGGTACGAAGGGGAGCGCGAGGAGCGTCATGAGGAGAGTATCGGCGATCCCTGCTATGATGAGCCTTGCGGTCTAGCGAGTGTCTGGGGTGACGCTCATCGAAACCTCTAGACAAGCGCTGAGGTGCCACACGAGATCTAGAGGGCGACGAAGCAGACGAAGGAGACGAACGAGGAGAAGGAGAGGGGGGCTGCTTGGACCTCTTGATAGGCAGCCTCAAGTCCTTCCTGTGTCGACGCTGTTCTGCCTCCCTCTCGGCAATAAACGAAGCCAACTGCCGCTGCATTCCAAGCAGAATCTCCTTCGTAAGAGAAGACTCCTTCTGAGGGGAAGGGCTGATCCTGTGGGAAGACTCCTTCTGAGGGGACGCCTTCTTCCTTCTCACAGGAAAATGACGGCTCTTTCCCTGGAGCGACTGGGGCGCTCAACAGCGTCATCCTCCGATGACGTCCTGGTCCTCTTCTGCGGCGGGAAAGAGTCAAAACTCTCAGGCGACGACCGAAACGTATCTTGAGAAAGAGGACGTGAAGCGTCCTCCTCTCTGAAGCTTCTCTTAAGAGGGCGAGAGTCCTTCCGAGAGCTCCACCCCTTGCACGGGGAGGACGCTTCAGAGGACGAGAAGCAATCCTTGAGGATTCATGCACGGGCACGATCCTTGGCAGCCTGGGAAGCATCATCAGGACCTGCCAAAGGGACGCCAGATCGGTGGGGAGCCCCCGTAACCCTCCTTCGGCTTTCGACTTGCCCACTCCCTGAGTCCTGGGAGTCCGACAGAGGTCCAGGCCTAGAGGCATTATAGGGCCGATCTGACGCCCCCTCCACAACACTAGGGGCACTAACACCATCACTGCACTTCACAATACCACTTTGTAAAAGAGCGCTTTCGATTCCAGGTTACGGATGGAATCCATAATTACAGAAAGGGCATTACCTTCCGCAGACGCAACCTCAGGGCCCAAAGGCAACACTACAGGGTTAGGGATAAAGTCTACAAGAGGGTTAGCAGGTGAAACATCACTACCCTGACTTCTGCTCGCTGACACACTCCTGGAGGAAGACCTCCTGATCCTGTCACACTCTAACTTACATACATAGGAATCATATGTCTTCCAACTGGAATCAGGCAAACTCTCACACTCCTTACACCGATCATTTATCAAACATGCATGTCCCCTACACCTCGTGCATACTGTGTGAGGGTCTACCGAAGCTTTCGGTAGCCTCACCGTACACTCTTCCACACAATATACTCTGAAACTAGCAGAACTAGAACCAGACATCTTATCCAAGAAAAGTCAGAGCAAAATCCAAAACAGTCCACAATAGCGTATGACTAGCCACAAATCCAAGTCAAAAACCAAAAGACAATCAGAATACTAAGTGGCAACAAAAGTTACAAAATCCAACGCGGAGGTACTGAAAACAGGTGTTGACAGTACCGGAACAACAGAGAAAATCTAAATAGAAAATGGGCAATGGGTTCCTGATACCCACCTCCCAGTGGCGGGAATAGGATAATAACCACCTGGCCTCTCACTGCGTGTGTGTAAGTTTTTTGAAATTCTGTCGGACTTCGGAGAATACAGCTATATATATATCTGACAGGTAGTCTCATGAATTGTATACAAATCGTGCTGTGAGCAAAACGGTTAAAGCTAAAGAGTTAATTTTTTTTCGTTGTATTGTACACTAAATAGTGATCATTTTGGTATATAACACATTGTAAAACGATCAAGGCAACATAGAGAAAATATTATCACAAAATGATGCATGAATTCGTAACGTGCGGACGTAAAAAAAGCAGTTTTTAAAAATTCACCACAAATCAAAATATTGTGCTAGAGACTTTTTGTTTGTTGCAAAATGAAGGTAATTGATTGAATATTACTAGACTGTAAGTGTTGTAGCTTACAATTGCGTTTTTTGACCATTTCGATCAAGTTAAAAGTTGACCGAAGGACGAATTTTTTCTATTTATCATTATTTATATGAAAATATTTCAAAACTGATAAAAGCTACAACCATAGGTTGTTTTTCGTTGTATTCTACATGAAATTGCGCACATTTTCATATATAAAACTTTATGTAATGGCTAATTTAAAATGGTGCAAACATTACAACAACCGGACAAAAAAATGTATGATTTTTTCGGAAGAGTTACCGTGCGGACGGAAGGAAAAAGTTTTCTTCATAAATTCACCATAAATCGAAATATTGTGCTAGAGACTTCCAATTTGCTGCAAAATAAAGGTAAATGATTGAATATTACTAGAATGTAATAGTTTTAGCTTACAATTGCGTTTTTCTACCATTTCAATAGAGTCAAAGTTGACCGAAGGTTGAAATTTTGGCACATTGTTATTTATATGAAAATATTTCAAAACTGATTAAAGCTACAACCATGGGTTGCTTTTCGTTGTATTCTACATGAAATTGCGCACATTTTCATATAAAAACTTTATGTAACGGCTAATTTAAAATGGTGCAAACATTACTTTTTTTCATATATTTCTCCATAAATCGAAATATTGTGTAGAGACTCCAATTTGCTGCAAAATAAAGGTAATGATGAATATTTCTATAATGTAAGAGTTTAGCTTTACAATTGCGTTTCTTTTGACCATTTCGGTCGAGTCAAAGTAGACCAAGGTTGATATTTTGGCACTTATTGTGATTTATATGAAAAACAAATATTTCAAACTGATAAAAGCTATAACCATGGGCTGTTTTTCGTTGTATTCTACATGAAATTGCATACATTTCCATATATAAAACTTTATGTAACGGCTAATTCAAAATGGTGCAAACATTACGACAATCGGACGAAAAAATTTATGATTTTTTCGGAAGTTACCTCGCGGACGTAAGGAAAAAGTTTTTTTCATAAATTCACCATAAATCGAAATATTGTGCTAGAGACTTCCAATTTGTTGCAAAATGAAGGTAAATGATTGAATATTACTAGAACAAAGAGTTTTAGCTTACAATTGCGTTTTTCGACTATTTCAGTAGAGTCAAAGTTGACCAAAGGTTGAAATTTTGGCACTTATCGTTATCTATGAAAATATTTCAAATCTGATAAAAGCTACAACCACGAGTTGTTTTTGGTTGTATTCTACATGAAATTGTGCACATTTTCAAATATAATACTCCATACTAGAAAATCACAAAAGTAACCACGTGATTTTGTTTACCAGCAAAAGCCACAGGGAAAATTTTTTAAAAAAGAAAAAAACAGAGTGCCAAGTACTTTCGTGTATTTAACACATCTTCGGGGCACAAAGTGTTAAATACACGAAAGTACTTGGCACTCTGTCTTTTCTTTTTTAAACAATTTTCCCTGTGGCTTTTGCTGATAATACTCCATGTAACGGCTAATATAAAATGGTGCAAAAATTATGTCAAAGTGACGAAATAATTTCTGAGATGTGTCGCTGATACTTTTTAGTGCGAGAAAGAAATTTGCGCTTGGGCGCCTGGGTAACGATTGTAAACAAAACAACGCCTTGATCCGTGAGCTCCCAGCATCCCCCAAGGCGCGTGATTCAAGTTTTCGCCTAGTAGGCCTATAACTATTTTTCCACGAATTTTTAAAAAAACTTTTTTTATATCGACATACCATACGTCCAATCGGCACCCAACAGACAATTTATATCAACGTTTAATACGTCCAGTCGGAGTTAAAGGGTTAAATGACCATTTATGATAAAAAAAAAAAAATTTTAAATTAATAATTATATCTATATAAAATTACTAGACATTCTTATAAAATCCACAAGCCTTTAAAAAACTCATAACAGGGCCAACATCGATGTTGTCTCCTAAAATTTCAGATATAGTTTTACCATCTAGATGGTACATCCGCCTCTCATTTACATACCTGGTGCAGTGAACCAGAATGTGCTCAACTGTCAAAGGGCTATCAACAGTGAACACACACTGGAGCACTACCACCATCAAGAAGAAAACTGTGCGTCATTCGGCAGTGACCAATCCTCCATCTTGTTAATATAATTTCAGTCCTCCTGTCGCTTTGATAGTATGATGGCCAAATTCCTACTTGAGGTCAATTGTTTTTAACTTATTATTAGCAAGAAGGGGAGATGACCATCGCTCCTGCCACTTTCTTAGTATATAGTTACGAATACAGATTTTCAAATCAAAATGGGGGACTATTTGTATCAATTTCTCCTTGGGAACAGGCACTCTTTGCTTCTCGGTCTGCTTCTTCATTACCTGGGATCCCAACATGACCAGGAATCCAACAAAAATGACAATTTGTCCAAAATTGCATTTTTCCTAACTATACAAACCTGAGGTCCTTTTACAATAGGAAGGTACTAGCGGCAGCTGGATAGGTCGTAAGCTTTCGAACAAGGGGTTCGGTAGTTAACTGCTTGTCCGACAGGCGCGCGCAACTGGGAGGTAAACAAATCACTTTTGCTTTTGGCCCAAGCAAAAAACTGCAGAGTGAGGGGTGGCATGAGGTGGGACTATGTGTAAAAGGACCTCAGGTTTGTATAGTTAGGAAAAATGCAATTTTGAACAAATTGTCATTTGTTCCGACACGGCATACAAACCTTCGGTCCTTTTAAAATAGGAAGACTCACTTCTTGGTGGGAGGAATCTGAGTCTTTTGTGAACAGACTGGTGTTCGCCCAACCTTGGAATGCCTCCCTGGTCGTAAGAGCGAGGGAGGGATCCAAGCCTCTGTCCGATTGATCGGGGTGTGCACCGCAGGATCAATGGTCAGACCTCTGGACCGAGTACTAAGAGAGAGGCAAGCGTATCTCTTCGTACCAGCAATGTAAGAACTTGTTCCTGTACAGGAGCAAATATAAAGTCATGGGTTTGTCTCTTGTTGGCATCCCACTTCCCCCCCTTGTAGGAGGAAGTGGGGGTGGATTATTCTGCTCCTATCCCTAGTGAAAGGGATAGGATGGGGCTCTGTCATATAGCTCACCTGCATCTCGTCCTCATCCAGCATAGTGACGACCGTGGCCCTCTGCCCACAGGTAGAGGAGGAGGAAAAGATGGAAGAGAAAGCAGTCACTCTCATTCACACATCCATCCGCACAGTCACACCAGGACTCGATGCTGTTCAGCCTGCGAGGGTCTGGGTTAGCTACACAACTTGTTGAGCAGCCACCACGGGTCCCAAGGAAAAGGTATCCAAGACCTGTGGCAATATCCCGAAGGTAGAAGGAGGTGAAGGTAGTCTGGTTAGACCAGACACCTGCCTTCAGGACCTGCGCCATGGAGAAGTTCTTACGAAACGCCAACGAGGGGCCAATACTTCTGACTTCGTGAGCTCTCGGACGGGACGTACGGATGTCGTCACTACCATCAGCCTCATACGCCCTCCTGATGACCTCACGCACCCAGACGAAAGTGTGTTCTTGGATACTTCTTTCTTGGTTACCCGGTGCTAACGAAGAGGCGTCGACACTCAGGCCTGAGGTGTCGAGTTTTCTTCAGATAGCGCCGTAGCGCCCTCACAGGACAAAGCAGCATCTCATCCGCATCATTATCGGTGAAGTCCATTAGGGAGGGAATCGTGAAAGACTCGAACCTGTCGTCAGGGACCGAAGGTTTCTGAGTCTTCGCAACGAAGTTCGGGACGAAATAGAGCGTCACAGATCCCCATCCCCTGGAGTGTCGTACATTGAAGGAAAGACCATGAAGTTCCCCTACTCTCTTCGCCGATGCCAGGGCCAGCAAGAAGAGGGTCTTGAGGTCAGATCCCTGCAGACGACTCTCGGAGTGGCTCGAAGGGTCTTCGAGTCAAAACTCCTAAGGACGAGTCACATCCCACGCAGGGGGCCTGAGTTCCCTGGGTGGGCAAGACCTTTCGAAGCTCCTCATGAGCAAGGAGATCTCGAACGAATTCGAGATATCCAATCCCCTCAGTTTCAGGACAAGTGCCAGGGCGGCTCTATATCCTTTGACTGTGGGGACTGAGAGGAGCTTCTCTCGGCGAAGAAAAACGAGGAAATCCGCTACCTGCTGAAGAGTGGCTCTGAGAGGAGATATACCCCGTCTACGACACCAACCACAGAAGACGGCCCACTTCCCCTGGTACACAGCTGCAGAGGACTGACGGACGTTTCCAGCCATCTCTGTTGCTGCGCTACGAGAAAAGCCTCTCATTCGCAAGAGATGGTGGATAACAGCCAGCCGTGAAGTCGTAGGGACTGGACTGCTTGGTGGTACCTACGCTCGACGTGTGGCTGGGCGAGAAGGTTGTGCCAAGGGGGGAATCTCTCTCGGTTCTTCTGCGAGAAGAGCCAGCAGGTCCGGATACCAAATGGCCTGTGGCCATTTGGGAGCCACCAGGATCATCCTGAGATTCGGGGTGACCAGTGCTCGACTGATCACCTTGCGAATCAGGCTGAACGGGGGAAAGGCGTAGACGAAGAGGTTGTCTCACGGGTGTTGAAGAGCATCCTCTGCAGCTGCCCATGGGTCCGGCACGGCTGAAAAGAAAACCTGAAGTTTTCTGTTGTGCCGGGTGGCGAACAGATCCACGACTGGTCGCCCCCACAGGTCGAAGAGCCTTTCCGCCACGCCCTGGTGTAGAGACCATTCGGTCCTTATCACCTGATCCCGACGGCTGAGCTTGTCTGCTACTACATTCCTCTTCCCTGGAATGTAGCGTGCCGACAGCTCTATTGAGTGTGCCTCGGCCCACTCGTGCACCTGCCGAGTCAACTGGTACAACGGGTGAGACACTAGGCCCCCCTGTTTGTTGACGTAGGCCACTACCGTGGTGTTGTCGCACATCAACACCACTGAGTGTCCCATCAAGCGGTCCTGAAACTCTTGGAGCGCGAGACACGCTGCCTTGAGTTCCAGTACATTGATGTGAAGGTGCTTGTCGTTCTCGTCCCACACTCCCGAAGTCAGCAACTCCTCCAGGTGTGCGCCCCACCCCTCGGTCGATGCGTCTGAGAACAGCTGCATCTCCGGGGGGGGGAGTGCACAGAGGCACTCCCTTTAAGAATTGAATTTATAAAATTTGTGGCCATTTGCCACGCGCCGGAGCCAAAGGCCATTCAGCGCATATATATCAACGGGATATATTTACTAATAGAAGATACACATATAATTAAATCAAATTCAAATTAAAATACTCAATTAAATATCATAAAACAAATGGATTTCCTTAAGAAATTTAAAAATCTCCTCTGTGGGAGCACCCTCTCCTAAAATATCTGACAAAGGTTTGTTGGTGAAACCAAACCGACGTCTATGATTAAAATAAAGAGGACAGTCAACAAATATATGCCTCACTGTAATGCCAACATTACAATTGGAGCATTGAGGAACCTGCCTCTCTGCTCCACTAGTTAAAAGATACCTGTGTGTTAAAATGAAGTTTTTATGATAAAACAAAGTTTAATGTATACTTACCTGGCAGGTATATATATAGCTATATTCTCTGTTCCACCTGGCAGAAAATTTCAAAACTCGCGGCAATCGCTAGTAACCTATTAGTAGTTCAGGCAACCACCACCCGTTACCGTGGCGCTAGCGCTAGGAACCGTTCCCAATTGGGCCAGATTTTCTCGAACCCTGTCCCTGAGGGAGGCGGGTGGGAAGGGGTTAAATTATATATACCTGCCAGGTAAGTATACATTAAACTTTGTTTTATCATAAAAACTTCATTTTAATGTATGACACTTACCTGCAGGTATATATATAGCTGATTGACACATTTGGAGGTGGGTCAAGGACAGCAACATTCTTAGAGTATACAAATATTATTAAATATTATTAAAACTAAAAACAGGTTCCTTACCTGCTAAGGTAGCTGACTTCATAGGTCCTGCCTCTAAGCCTGCTTAAACCTTAGTAGCTCTCAACAAGGAAGTGTCCTGTATGTTGAAGAAGCTAAGACTGGAACTGACAACTGGACGTGACCAATGTGTTGACAGATCCTTACAGCCCTCTTATGCCACGGCATTCAAGCTAGTAACAGATTATTTACCTGAACTACACACACACCATCACCAGATAATACCAACACGACTGAGAAAAGTACCGCACCCTTTTCTCAGACGACCAAAAACACAAGCACCATCACCTAATAAAAACAACTAGCTTACAAGAAGGTTTATGGGGTAGTAACTCCTTTGCCCAATACTGTACCCGAGGACACGTATGGACCTAGCTCTGACAATTATCGAAGGTTGTCTGAACGTCCCTAAGATAATGAGACGCAAATATTGAATTAGTTCTCCAATATGTTGATTCAATAATCTCCTTGAGGGCTAAATTCTTTTTAAACGCTAATGAAGTCGCCACGCCCTGACTTCATGAGCCTTCACTTTTAAAATACCAAAGCTCTGCTCTTCACACAACATATGAGCCTCTTTAATTAACTCTCTCATGAAGAAGGCTAGAGCGTTCTTCGTCATGGGGTCTAGTGGGGTCTTTAACTGAACACCACAGAGCAATCAGACCTCCCTCTGATAACTCTTGTTCTTCCATATAACATCTCAACGCTCTCACTGGGCAGAGAACTCTTTCTTGCTCGTTACCGACCAATTCAGCTAGACCCAAAACTTCAAAGGATCTTGGCCAAGATTAGCTGAATCCTCATTCTTGGCCAAGAAACCTTCTTGGAATGAACACACTGCATTGCCGTGTCTCCATCCCACCTTCTTCGATATGGCCTGAAGCTCACTAACTCTTTTAGCAGTTGCTAATGCTACTAAAAGATAGTCTTCTTAGCAAGATCTCTCAGAGAGGATTCCTCTAACGGTTCGAATTTGCTAGAAGTTAAATACTTCAAGACCCACATCCAGGTTCCACGCAGGTGGCCTGCCTTCTGATTGTTTCTTCGTCCCAAACGACCTAATCAGATCTCTCAGATCTAAGTTATTCAGATGGTCTAGATCCCTGTGTCTAAACACTGAGGTTAGCATACTCTTATAACCTTTAATTGTCGAAACTGACAAGTGTAAATCCTTCCTCAAGTAAAGAAGGAAATCTGCGATTTGGGTCACAGAGGTACTGGATGAAGACACTTTCCTGTTTTTACACCACTTCCGGAATTGTCCCACTTCGACTGATACACCGTGATTGTGGAGGTTCTTCTGGCTCTAGCCACTGCACTGGCCACCTCTCTAGAATATCCCTCGCTCTGACCAGACGTTCGATAGTCTGAACGCAGTCAGACCCAGAGCGAGGGTATTCTTGTGAAACCTGTCGAAGTGGGGTTGTTTGAGTAAATCTACTCTTAGAGGAAGCGTCCTTGGCGTATCTACCGTCCATTACAGTACCTCTGTGAACCAACTTTGGGCCGGCCAAAACGGGCTATTAAGGTCATCCTCGTTCCATTGCTCTCCCTGAACTTCTTCATCACTTTCCCCAGCACCTTGAACGGAGGAAAAGCGTACAGATCTAAGTTTGACCAATCCATCAGGAATGCATCTACCGCCACTGCTTCCTGGTCTGGAATCGGAGAGCAATATGTTGGTAATCTCTTGTTCTGGCTGTCGCAAACAGATCCACTACCGGACGGCCCCACAACTTCCACAGGCTCTGGCAAACCTCCATGTGCAACGTCCACTCCGTCGAGAGAAGTTGCTCTCATCCTGCTCAACAGGTCCGCACCCACGTTCTTCTCTCCTTGTATAAACCTGGTGAGTATCACGACCTTTTCCTCTTCTGCCCAAAGCAGAATTTCTTTTGCCAGCTTGTAAAGGGGAAAAGAATGAGTTCCCCCTTGCTTCCGAATATATGCCAGAGCCGTGGTGTTGTCCGAGTTGACCTGCACTGTCTTGTTTCGAATCAACTCTCTGAAGTGCTTCAAAAGCCAAGAAAATTGCCAACAGTTCCTTCCTGTTTTATGTGCCACTTTGTTTCGTCCTTGTTCCAAAGTCCCGACACCTCTTGAGGGCCTAATGTCGCTCCCCAACCCGCGTCCGACGCGTCGGAAAACAAGACGAGGTCTGGGTTCTTCTGCTGAAGCGACATCCCTCTTGCTAACCTGCCTGGCGTTAGCCACCACTTTAATTCCTCCTTTACTTCGGTCGGAATTAGAAACTGGAAGGAATCCGGTTGCGATTTTACTGGCCATGAATCCTTCAGGAAAAACTGAAAGAGGTCTCATGCAGTCTTCCTAAAGAAATGAACCTCTCTAGTGAAGAGAGTGTGCCCCAGTAACTCATCCACTCTCTTGCAGAGCATCGGTCTTTCTTTAGAAAATCCTGCACCTTCTGACTGCATTGGCTTGCCTTTCGGGGGACGGAAAAGCCCGAAAAGTCACTGCCGATATCTGAATCCCCAAATAAACTATCTGTTGTTGGGGCTGCAAACGGGACTTCCCCATATTCACTACCAGACCTAGGTCTTTGCTAGTCCAATGTTTGACTTACGTCCTCCAGACATTGAATTCTCGACTGGGATCTTATCAACCAGTCGTCCAGATACAAAGACCCTCTGATCCCTCTTAAATGTAGCCATCTCGCCACATTGGACATCATCCTCGTGAAAACTTGAGGGGCTGTGCAAAGGCCGAAGCATAGGGCCTTGAACTGAAAGACCCTGTCCTGAATCACAAACCTTAGATACTTCCTGCTTCCTGGATGAATCTGAATATGAAAGTATTTCATAAAGACCTTCCATTCCTTCTCTGATAAATTCTCACATTCACTGCATCTATTCTCCCAAGTACACACATTCTCCCTACATTTCTTACAAACGGTATGAGGGTCGACCGAGCTTTCGGCAGTCTTACCTTACACCCCTCTTTTCTTTTTACACACTCTCTAAATATACTTCCCGAGTCAGACATCTTAAAGAACAATCAAAGCGAATGCCAGCTAACGTTTCCGAGTACGATACCAAAATCCAAGATCAGTCAGCAACGAGAATGAAAATTCTAGCAGGGAACCACCAACAATGTTGCCGGTTTCGGCTGGCAGAGAAAATCTGGCCCAATTGGGAACGGTTCCTAGCGCTAGCGCCACGGTAACGGGGTGGTGGTTGCCTGAACTACTAATAGGTTACTAGCGATTGCCGCGAGTTTTGAAAATTTCTGCCAGGTGGAACAGAGAATATAGCTATATAATATACCTGCCAGGTAAGTGTCATACATTAAAAATGTATGCCCTATACGCAGGCGTGTTAAAACTATACTAGATCTTCTATCCATCCCAACAGAAGGTGACCAGGGATGAACAGAAGGTCTGATCGATTTCAGCTTTAAATTGTTATGTAAGTTGGACCAGTGATTCTGCCACTAGTCCTACAAAATGATTTAATAAAAGTTTAAAATCTTCACAGGGAACCCTCACAGAGTGGGAAGCCCGGGAGGAAGCTGCCTGCTTAGCGGCTGTATCAGCCAGCTCATTACCACGAATTCCCACATGCGAGGGAACCCAACAAAAACTTCACACTGAGTGTTTTCGAGAATGCAGGAGGACCAGCCAATCCTGCACTCTTGAATGAGTTGATTAGATGGCATCAACTTCTGTAGTGGCAGATAGAGAACTTTGGGAATCACAATAAATAATATATGAGTCCCCAGTGCTACCTGTACTAAAAATAAATTTAAAACACTAAAAATAGCATAAATCTCAGCATTAAAAATTGAGAAGTTAATAGGGAGGCTTTTTTTAATTGTTCTCTCACCGATGATGACAGAACATCCAACTCCATTTGCTGATTTTGACCCATCTGTATATAAAGCAATCGAGTTACTATGCTCAGAAACATGGGCCAAGAAGCTACTTTTAAGCTGAACACTTGAGCTGATCTTTTTGTTGTCTCTAATTTGGCAAATATCTAAAGCAGGGCCTACACCATGGAGGGAATTTTAGAAAATGTTGTTTCCATAACCAGTGGAGGAATAAGGCCTACCTCTCTTGCACTGATGTTTAATCTAACTTCAAGGGGCTTAGGTAATGTAGGTTTAGTTGGTACTCTGTCAACAGGATGTTTTATATACTTAAAATTTGGATTAGACTGAGAGGTTAGTGCTCGTGACAAATATCGGAGACCCTGTTCCTCCTCCGAATGAAGAGAGGAGGACAACCAGAATCTACATAAAGGCTCTCCACAGAGACGTTTTGTTTTAAAAGCACCTGTACAAATACGCAATGCCATATTGTGTACTACATCCAGCTTGCCTAACAAGGTCTTACATGCCGAGCCATAACCTGAGATCCATAATCAATCTTACTCAAGCATAGGGCCTGATAAATTCTTAATAAAGTAGTACGGTCAGCTCCAAAATTCAGGTTACTAACAACTTTAAGAATATTGCACTGTTGTTTAACATTAACTGCAGTCTCATTTATATGTTCAGCAAAAGTCAATTTTTTGTCAAAAATAATTCCTAAATATTTGACTTTATCTTCATAAAGCAAGATAGAACCTTCTAAAAATAAGGTTGGAATCTCTTCCCTTCTTCGTGTTCTGCAAAAAACGTATAGCTTTAGTTTTTTCTTGCAGAAAATTTGAAACCTTTACTATTAGCCCAGGAAGTAGCAGCATTAATTGCAAACTGAATTTTAGTACAAGCTTCAACTGCAGTAGCTCTACTACAGACGATAACAATATCATCCGCGAATGCTTGACCAGTTACTCCAACAGGGAGTATGTTCAAGTAAACCATTAATGGCAATATTAAAAAAGGTTGGACTAAGCACACTCCCTTGTGGAATGCCTTCTTCCTGAAGATACTCTGATGAGTGGTAGAGCCAATTCTAACTTTAAGGTACCGGTCAGACAGGAAGTCTTTGGCAAAATTAAACATATTGCCACCAATACGCCATTCAACCAGCTGCATTAAAATACCAACCCTCCAAGTAGTATCAAATGCTTTTTCCAGATCAAAGAACACGGCAATTGTTTGATTTTGGACTGCAAAAGCATTCTGAATCTCACGTGTGAGACATAATAAGGGATCCAATGTACTTCTATTCTTGCGAAAGCCAAATTGCCTCTTCGACAACAGGTTCTTTGTTTCTAATAACCATATCAGACGAAAATTCACCATTCGTTCATAAATCTTGAGACACAGCTGGTAAGAGCAATAGGCCTATAACTTTTGGGATGACTAGGGTCCTTTCCGGGTTTTAAAAAAGGAACTATAACGAGTTTTTCCACAACTTATATGAAGTCCCTGAGCACCAGAATTCGTTTAAAAACATCGACAAAGAATTTTTTTGACTCCAGAGGTAAGTGAGAAATCATTGCATAAATAATATCATCTTCTCCAGGTGATGTTGGAGAGGACAAAGATAAGGCATATTCGAATTCGACAATACTAAATGGAAGGTTATATGCCTCAGAATTTGAACAAACAGGCGGATTAACTATAGTCATGTTTCTAATATTGCGAAATTCAGGGAGTAGTGACTGGGGCTTGAAATGCTGGAAAAGTGCCGAGCAAAGGCCTCTGCCACCTCTCTTGCTCCGATATAACTACCAAGTTGATTTTCAAAATCGGTAAAGGAGAAGGGGAAAATTTCCCTAGTAATTTACGGATTCTATCCCAAACCAGAGAAAGTGGCGAGTTTATACTTTAATTCTGATATGTACTTGATGAAGGATTCCCTCCTTAAAGACTTGCTTTTGTTTGGCGAGGTTTCTCTTGTATATTATTCTATTAACTAAGACAGGACGCCTTCGATATCGCTTGTAACTGGCTCTTGCAATTTTCCTACTCAAGGCACATTTACTATTCCACCAAGGTACCAGTGGACGACGGGGTTTCCCTGATGTTTTAGGAATTGACATCATTGCCCCTCCAATCATTATACTAGCGAGATATTCGTAGGCAGCTGAGGGCAAGGAAATTCATTGGCCTTACGATTGACTTTGGTAGATTTTTCATACAGCTGCCAATCTGCCTCCTTTATCTTCCACTTGGGTAAAGATGGGGAGGGTGTATTTTGTACATACTTAAGATGGATGGGATAGTGGTCGCTCCCAATAGAGATTTTCATCCACTGACCACTTATAGTCTAATCGTAATGACGACGAACATATTGTAAGATCAATTGCTGAACAAGAGTTATGGGCTACATCAAACCTTGATAGGAGAACCGTCGTTCATTAAAACTACATCATTGCAATCTATTAATCTTTCAATTATAAGACCACGGTGATCACACCTACCTTCCCCCACAAAGTATGTTTTGCGTTAAAATCCCCCATCAGAATGAAAGGTTGAGATAGTTGGTCTAAAAGTGATTGCAAATCTTCAACCTCTAATTGTCTTGGATTGCCAGCTCTGTCCACCAACAATCGAGTTTCTAGGCCAGGTTCTAGATAAAGAGAGCACAGAGTGACCCATTTATTGATGAAAATCTGTGTTGCACAAGCTTGCAGTATGGAGTCTAATTTGATAACTTTTTGTGGTGATGACTTGGCCGCAATAATACATGTACCACCATGAGAACGTTCACCTACAGGTGGTGGAGATCTGTGAAAAATAAAGTTTTGTCCACCAATTAGGAGAAACATTACCAAGTTTTAGTCTCTTGCAAACAAAGGGCAGCTAAATTATGCTCCTTGAAAAGGACCCGGACCTGTTCTCTGTTTGAATGGAAACCTCTTATGTTCCACTGACATAGAACCATTATTTACTATTAGATACTTTTTGGACTTGGATTGGGCTGGTCTGGAAAGACTTGGTCTTGGTCTTTGTTTCAAAGAGGAACTAGGCAGATCCTCAAGAGACCAGCTATTTCCTCTCTTGGGAACCCTACTATGGTGTGGGGATATAGGTGGAGATGATGATGGAGTACGGGGTCTCTTATTTCTAAGAGGCACCATCTCTGCAGCATGCACCTGAGCCTTATGAGGTGCCACTGATCAAGGTGTCATTCTGGGACATACCCAGATCAGGCAGCGAGGCTGACTGTGAGGCTTCTACATTAGAAGCCCGAGAGACCTCCCAGAAGCCCAGAGGAGGCCCATCGGGAGGGGACAAAGGGGCCGGGGCCTTCTTGATGAAGGCGGAGATGCTGAATGTACTTCGAGCTCAGAAGGGGATAGCTGAAGCTTTGACTTTGAAGTTGGTATTCTAGATAGATCATTTATATTTAGATTTTCCACTTTTTACTACTTCACTATATTGAGGTCTTGGAAACAAAAGTCTTTTTGCCTGGCTAATACTTAGATGTTCAGCATGAGCTTTCTCTATGGCTAACACTTCTTTTTTAAATGACTCACATTCCTTATGCCTTGCATTATGATTTCCCTTACAATTTATACATAATACTGGGGTAGTACATTCGCCTTCATGCTTTTTTAAGGAGCGGCAGCACATAGCTGGTTCCTAGTACATACCTTTGCCGAGTGACCATATCCAAAACACATGAAACATTGGAGTGGTCTATGCTTAAAAGGTCTAACACGAAATCTCTCCTTGTCAACATATATATAATCAGGACTTGATCATTATTAAAAGTGAAAATAATCATTCTTGATCTTGGAACCTTGAAAATCTTCCACACTTTATCATCGCACATTTCCAGCAATTCTTCGTCAGGCAGTTCATATAGGTCTTGACTGAATACTACTCCCTTGGCATAACTAAAACTATAGTGTGGTTTGACCTATTTCATATCAGTATTTTTCAACTTAGAGATCATGTGACCTTGTCTATAAGACTTAGCATGAACCAAAAAACTATTCTTTCCAAACCTCGTAATATCATTGTTGGTCATTGTTCCTGCCAATGTTCTCAAATGTTTCCTGAAGTGGAAAAGATTGCAAAATTCTGATTTTGTAGAAACAATTAGCCACCTGGCAGGTAAAGATGTCCTCACCTTACATTTCCCATCTGTAGTTTCCTGACTGACTCTTGCTGGATAAAAAGGAATCAACTTCAATATTCTGGGCATTTTATAAATTAACATACATTTTAAGTTTTCCTTAGTTGAGCACTTGAAAGCATACATGGCATTATTATGAGTTGTAAACTCAATCCAAACCCTCCAAAATGCAAAATCTTTAGTTTCACAATACTTTATGACTTTAATTTCACCAAACCTTCCAAACATTTCCATAAACGTAAAACAATTGAAGTCTGAGGAGAGATTATCAACATAAAGGATTCTCTCACCACTGCTAGAACTTTCCATAGCCACATTCAAGGTCTTGTCATGGTCGTCTTTTGTACAACTGAATTTTCTATAGGATTGTCCTTGTCCCGTGCCAGAGGTCGAAGAGGAGGGTAGTGTCAAGAGGTCGCATTGTCTGGGGGAGTTGATCATAGGGTCGTTATTCATAAATCCTTCAGCAGAAATTTGAAAACCTACTGCAAATCAGGCAGAAAACTAGGCCCCCCACACCAACCCCTCTCTCACCAAAGACACTCAGCAGAGACTGACTCCCATATGTCCACTCCCTACCCTACCCCGAAGGGATAGCTCTACCATAACATGAGTGGCTCAAGTGTAAGCAAAACCGGCTTGATAGGAACTGAGGGCATAACTAGTATGCAATCATCCCCATTCATGTACAATAGAGGGCACCACCGGAAAGAATGCCGAGAGTCCTACCGTGAGACTATACCTCCCCGGATTCCGCAGGCTAGTCCCCGCCCCATAGGTAGTTCCGCCCTGATGGATATTGCTATGAAATCATATCAACATCCTCAGGGTCCAAACATACTCGAGAGGCGGACCAAACCTCTACAGTCTCTGCCATTTGGAATCAAGAAAGAGCCAATGCGAAAAAAAAAGCCCAGCCCATGCCCGCAACCTGTAAGAAGGTTTTAGTGAAGAGGGCGGGGGACAGCTAGGTTGAGCAACTGAGTTAAAGATAGTAGAAGAGTGGAAATAAATTTAAGAAAGAGGAAAATTGAGACTTTTGGATTCGAACTGGGGAGATATTTCTCCCAGTTCGAAAGCCCTCTTGCCCGCTATGCATTTTCAGCAGTCAGCTGAAAATGCATACTTCGTCAAGGCAGTCTCAAATCAACGAGGCTCCCTTTAAGAGGTTCCTGTCGTCCAGCCACCAGGCTAGGTCCTGCCTCACCTCCACGGTGTCAGAGACACTGGAAAGCTTGGGGATCCGTTGCCTGTGACCACTCTCCTTTAGCCTCCACTGAAGAGACCGCAGGTGAAGACGCCCGTGAGGGACTAACTTCTCGAGTGACGACAGGTGTCCCGATCACGACTTGCCATCGCTGAGCTACCTGCTCCTGCCGAGACAGGAACTGGTTGGCTGCCTCCCTGAATCTGCTGATCCTCGATCCTCGGCTGCGGGGAAGACTCGTCCCTGCTACCATGTCGATCAGCATACCCAGGTACTTCATCCTCTGCTTGGGCTCGAGATCGGACTTCTCGAAGTTCACAACGATCCCCAGATCGCGACAGAACTCGAGTAGCCGATCCCTGTCCTGTAGCAACTGCGAGCGGGAGCTCGCCAGGACTAACCAATCGTCGAGATACCTCATCAGACGTATCCCGTGCGAATGGGTCCAAGCAGACACCAGAGTGAACACTCGCGTGAACACCTGTGGGGCGGTTGAGAGACCAAAGCAAAGTGCCCTGAATTGGTACACCGTCCCGTCGAGGATGAAGCGGAGGGTACTTTCTGGAGGACTGATGAATGGGTATTTGGATACGCATCCTTCAAGTCCACTGAAAGCATGAAATCGTTCTCCCTGATGGAGTCGAGCACGGAGCGTGCCGTCTCCATCGTGAACCGGGTCTGGCGAACAAACCGGTTCAGGGGAGAGAGATCTATCACCGGGCGCCAGCCCCCCGTAGACTTTTCCACCAGGAAGAGTCGACTGTAGAAGCCCGGTGACTGATCCGTGACGATCTCTACAGCTCGTTTGCTCAGCATGGTCTTGATCTCCTGTCTCAATGCTACGTCCTTCGAAGATCCTGGAACGTACGACTGCTGTTGGACCGGGTTGGTTGGAGGCGAGGGGTGGGCCGAGATTCGAAGGGTAATAGATATCCCTCCCGAAGGACATCTACTATCCAGGTCTCGGCGCCGTAGCGCTGCCAAGTTGCCCAATGGCTGGCCAGGCACCCCCCCACTTCCGGCAGCAGGTGAGGGGGAACGCCGTCCCTAGCGTTTCCCCCCTTTCTTCGACTTCTTCCCAGAGCCTCCTCGGGAGAAGGAGGGCTGGTTACGGCCCCCCTTTGCAGAAGTCGAAGAAGACAGAGTCTTTCCACGGGGCTTCGACGCGACTACCGTCTTAGCCACAGTGGAAGCGCTAGCCGAGCTCTTTGGCTTGGGCCGCAGTTGCGAGGCTGCCCAGAAGCCTTCGAAACTGCCTGGTGTACCAGACGGTCACTGTCATCAGTGCGCCGTCTGTCCACCGCAGCGTCCACCATCTCTCCTGGGAAGAGAGACGTGGAACTCCGTAACGGTCCATTGCGAAGTCCCAATGCCGCTTCACGCCCAGCCGGCCTGGAAACTCGAGTAAGGACAGCGTCCCTACGTCGGAGAACCAGGTTGGCCCACAGGTTTTACCGTCTGGCAAGGAAGGAGATGGCTCTTCCCCCAGACTGGCAAAGTCTCCTAAAGGCCGAGTCATCTTCGGGAGAAATTCCCCCGGAGTTGGCTGCGACCTTAGACACCGTGAGGGACCACAGGTCTATCCAGGAGACGGCCTGGAAAGCTGCCATGGCAGTGGATTCCAGGCCGAGTGCCTCTTGCTGCAAGAACCATAGGTTCTCTGACAGGAGCTGCTGCAGAGACACACCCGGCGTTAGCCTGGCTAACTCCGGGTTCACCTGTTTGGGCGGCATCGGGTCTTCAGACGCACGTAGAAACGCCGCTGTCGCAGTAGAGGAGGTGGAAGCAGCTTGCTCGACCTGCCAGACTTGAGAGAACCGTCTTGTCCCGGAGACAAGAGACTCTACCTGGTCCAGCACTGAGTCGGCAAGCTCCGATCGCGGCAGTCCCACCGTCGGTCTAGGTTCCCTCTTCGGGCCCCAGAACGACTCGAGCCGGGACGTGGGCTCGGAAGGTGGGAGCGGCGATCCTTCCCCGAGGTCGTTGTGCTGACGAATCAGCGCAATTACCTCGGCAAAGTTCCTCTGAATCTCAGGAGTGACTGCATCCTGAGGAGTAGGACCATCCAGTCCCTCGAACAGGAGCATCTCCCGAGACCCTCCCCCCTCGAGGGGGGGAACCAGCGACAGACCCCTCTCGGTCTCCTCCAGCCACTTGCGCATACGACCTGGCCGGTCCGAGAACCGTGCCTGGTACGTAGGGCGTCGTGGTGGGATCATGAGGGGCGCACCCCTCACGATCACTCCTCAATACCTCGCTCCTCCCGGTGTAGCCCGAGGAGGTTGAAGGTATGGGAGAGGCAGACCTAACGCTCCCTCCTCACTCGCTGGCAGAACCAGTGGGCTTGGAGGGCTGCAGGCGATCGCCAACCCCCCCGCGTTGGCAATCGAGCTGCAGGCCTGGTCGAGCCGTCTCGCTGTGGAAAACGGCTGGACTAAGCACAGCGGCCCCGGTCTCGCGTGTCAGAAGAGCTGGTGCTGGTGGCCGTACCCGATCGCTCTCTGTGAGAGCAACGGTCAGGCAACCGGCGAGCTCCACTGTCACGGTGAGACCGGTGCATATCCTCACGGCACGTCACGTCGCTGGTACCAGCCGTGGCTGGTGCCGGCGAACGGGGGGACCTCTTCCCAGCCTCAGCCCGTGGCCGGTCGTGGACCGTCTCACGTCAGCCCGGGTAGCCAGCTGGTCGCCGCGAGAGCGAGAGCTGGTCTGGTGAGAGTCGCGTGAGCGGCTGTCACCAGTCTTCCGCTCCGTGCCGTGAACCTGACACTGAGCTGGCTCAGAGGTCTGGTTCCTAGCTGCACGGTCGCTGGTGGGCGACCGTACACTCGGTACCTCTCGCGAACGAGAGGCCGAGACGGATCCTGCTGCCGTGGCAGAACCACTAACAGCAGGCGAGGAAGTGCCGGTGTTAGCCGGCACCCCTATGGTCCCCGTAGTCTTCCTCCTCGCGGAAGCGGAAGAAGAGACGGGCCCTGCTCCCGAATTGGAGCATGATGACCAGCGGAAGAACCCCCCGTCTCACCGGAGCGAGACGGGCCCTTAGAAGCTCCCGAAGGAGACTTCTTAGGGGGGGAGGAGGCGACCTTCTTCTTCTTAGGCTGTGAAGCCTTAGAAGATGAAGGGGGAGAGGCGGCAGACGACGACGACGACGAAGACGACTATGAAGACGACGACGACACCTTCCTCCTCTTCTTCGTCCAGCTTCCTCAGGACCGATGTCAATCCGTCATCCAAGGCGGAGCCGGGGCTGCTGTTGCCGAAGCAACAGGGCCCGGACGCACCACTGTCCGAACAGATCGGCATCGGGAGCAGCGGCGCCACAAACAGGAACAACGTCAGCAGGTGCAGGCATCACAGGAACAGCAGTGGAGACGGCAGGAACAGCAGCGGTAGTCGGCAACATCACGTCAGTAAACAGCGGCTGGGCAGGTACGGCAGGCTGTACAGGCAGACCAGGTGGACGGACCAGCGGCACAGACATCCTAGGTACTGGTGGAGGTCAAGGGGTCGAGCTCTTCGGGCACACGAAGTCCGGTCGAGGCAGCACGGCAAACCCAGGCGGCGCATCACACTACCCACGTGGTACGGCGATCGGCCCCTGCACCGATGGAGTTGGTGTGACAGACACCGCGTGCAGGGAATACACCAGATGAGGAGGTGAAGCTAGCCAGTGGGTTGACAGGGTCGTGGTAGTGGTTGTCACCGTAGCGTGCGTGACCGCAACAGAGCCAGCGAGATGGTAGAGCAGCCCCTGGACACTTGGCACGCTGCAGACCCAACGATGCCCACACCTGTCCAAGGTCGTCCTTCGTAGCAACAGCACCTGAGGAAGCAAAGGTCGGGTGATTAGCAGGATCCTCTACCCGTCCGTGCGATGTAGACGAACGGATAGAGGACCCAGAGTACAACTCAACGTCGGGGTATCTCGCGCCCTCCTCCACACTCGACAGATCGGGTGAGGAGAAGGACCTAGAAACCCCCCCCCGCAGGGGAAGGCGCCAAACGTGGGAGCTGAGCAGGCGGCAGGAAAGAAGACGAAGTGTCCGTAACCAAAGGAGTCGCGGGAGAGCTCTCCGACGACTCCTTTGTAGGCCTTCGCTTCTTCCTACCTTCGTACAAGCCCCACTGCGCCTCCGACCAAGACATACACACTTCACAGGGCTCGGCGCGGGTACATTCGCGCCCCCGACACCGAGCGCACAAAATATTGGGATCAATTTCTGGGAAGGAGCGGAACTTACCGCATTTACTCCCTTCGGTACCCGGACACAATCTCCGGAGGGTAGCGGGGCGTGGAGAATCCATAATTGATCAGTATCAAATTAATGATGATGAAAGAAAGAATGATTGTACTTACAATGATTCACACTAACACGAAACACAACCATACAACCAAGGAAAGCAAACGACGAGAAGTGGGCAGAGAGCATAGAACACACAGTCCACTCGCTGTGAGGCCACGAAAGCAAAAAAGTGATTTGTTTTACCTCCCAGTCGCGTGCGCGCGCCTGTCGGACAAGCAGTTAACTACCGAACCCCTTGTTCGAAAGCTTACGACCTATCCAGCTGCCGCTAGTACCTTCCTATTGTAAAAGGACCGAAGGTTTGTATGCCGTGTCGGAACAAATGTACTGTTTTACGCCTAGACGAAATGCGAAACAGCCACGCCTGAGCCTTTTGTACTAAAGGATGGGAAGAATTATAACTATTCAGGCTTTCCAGAGCACTTTTACAGTCTGAGCATATGACACAAGACTTCTTATTTGAATGATATGCTATATCTAGGGCTTTTACAATAGCAGATAGTTCAGCTGTATGTACTGAAGTAGCTGGAGGTAGCTTTGCAACATTAAAAAAAATGATATTGTTATGATACAATAAAGTTTCATACATACTTACCTGGCAGATATATACATAGCTAAGACTCCGTCGTCCCCGACAGAAATTCAAATTTCGCGGCAGACGCTGCAGGTAGGTCAGGTGATCTACTGTCCTGCCCTGGGTGGCAGGATTAGGAACCATTCCCGTTTTCTATCATATTTTCTCTCTTCCACCTGTCTCCTGCGGGGAGGCTGGGTGGGCCATTAATCATATATATCTGCCAGGTAAGTATGTATGAAACTTTATTGTATCATAACAATATCATTTTCATACAATCAACTTACCTGTCAGATATATACATAGCTGATTGACACCCTTTGGTGGAGGGTAAGAGACAGCTAACATGGAATAGACAGGTAAACAACATATGTGTAGGTATAAATAAACCTTGGTTCCTATCTGATAGGTGGTAGACTTCATATGGCTGTTGCCAAGGAGTCTGCATCACCTCAAGAAACTTTAGCGAGATAGTGATCTGTGGCCAAGAGTTCTTGTGGGTCTGCCGATGGGGTCTTATCCACTACTCGGCAGAGCCTAAAAGGTAACTTGTCAATGGTGCTAATCCACTTATATGACATACACCTATGCCTATTGGCATAACTAAGGAGCGCAACACCGATCCCGATCACCTGATCCTAACACGAGGGTTCGCGCTCAAATTGAAAAAAGTTATCCCCACACTCCTTTCAAAAACCCTAATAATTTCACTAAGTTAAATAACTTTAACCCAAAGTTAAGGATCAGTGTCGGCTCCTTATCCCAGAAACGTATAAACCAAAAGAGAAGGATCTCTCGTAGGTTAACTTGACATCCTTTGTGTAATGAAAAGTCAACACAGAGTTGCCACTACCGTACAACACAGCTAATATGTCTTATATGACATATTGTTATGTAAAGAACAAGAATTTGCAAAAGCGCGCACTTCCTGCGCTTTCAATTCTCAGCTGTTTGAAGGAATCAAGTCACTTATGAAGTGCTTAGGAGATCTCCATGTTTCAAAGAAGACCAGGGCTTTCTTGAAATGGATCTCTCCGTCTGAAAGCCTGAAGCATGGCAGGAACCTCGCGCCTGGCTGGTGCTTCGCTCTTGGTTGGAGCCTAGCGTTTGTCTGGTACCTTTCGCTTGACTGGCGCCTCGCAGCTGGTTGACGCCTGGCGCCTTAGCTGGAGATTCGCGCCTGCCTGGCGCCTCGCTCCTAGCGCCTGGCTGGCGTCTCATGCCTGCCTGGCGCCTCGCCTCAGGTTGGCGCTTTGTGCCTGCCTGGAGCTTCGCGGCTGGCTGGTACCTCGCGCCTGCCTGGCGCCTAGCGCCTGCCTGGCGCCTCGCACCTGGTTGGCTCCTCCCCACTTGCCGGAGCTTCGAGCTTGGTAGAGTCTCGAGGATGTCTGGCAATGTCCACATCGAACACTCTTATCTGTCTGATATGTTCGCATCTAGCGCATCTGTGCCAGGTTGTAGGCCCGGTCTTTCTCCTCATCAGACAATGACAGTGTTCTTGGGGCTGTCTGCCTCTGGCGTTTTTTACGCCTGTTTTGGCATATGGCTCCTGGTTGGCGCTACATTGTCCGAAAGTCCTGAACATCCACAATAGTAAATCACAAGACTGGAGAAGGGTGGAAGAAATTCTTCCACTTTGAGCTTTGGCCTCTCCGGCAAGGGGAGGTGATTGTAGTCAGCTACATCCAGTATACGATAGGATATCTAACAGTACGAGAGATAAGTCTTCCTCCGAGGAGGATCCTTCTTGAGTACTTCCCTTGCTCACGAGATCTCTTCTTACATGTTGAAGGGGTTTCTCGATGCAGAATCTTCCCTATCCTTGCCCGAAGGAAGGGAAGAAGCCTGGAAGTCTAAGGAGACTCCGAGCTGAAATTGGGAGGACTCCTGATTTCTAGCTCTATTGTATCCCTCTGAACACTTTCTGGGAAGCATTTCGAGCCGTTATCGCATTCCAAAGACTCTGTAGGCAAACGTTTGAACCATTCTACTGTAGATGAAACATAAGTACCCTGCCTGGACAACGAAACCTCTATCTGAAAACATTGAATCAGGAATAGGGGGTTTTAGTTCTTTTGCCAGACATACTATGCTGGCAAGAACCCATTGCCTAGTTTCCATAGAATCTGATGCGAGATTCCAATGCTCAAAAAATTCACTTGTCTTCTGGTCGTTTAGGACCTAGAGAAACAAAGAATTCCCTCATAAAAATTTCTCAAAGACGTTTGATGAGGAGCAGTTCATCTTGTCGGAACATGGAATCTGTGGCCACAAAAAAGATCCCATTAGAAGTACATGATATCCTACTCTTGTCATATTGAGGGTATCGTATAAGATCTCGAAGATCTTAATCCTCTGCTATCTCCAATTCCCTTTGTAGAGACCAGAGTATAGCCTTTTACTGCGTTCTTTGTAGCAGATATATACAAAGGTGATTCTTCCCCCTGAAAGGGAAGAAAAAACCGCTATGGTGGTTCACAGAGGTATCGGAAGAGAACAGTTTCCTCATTCCCTCTAGCACGATCTGCAGCAATTCTATTGTTGGCCATGACTATTGTAATTTACCTTTGAAAAAATCCTCTCATTCATGTCCACTTCTGGTCAGTCTGCACGCAGACAGACTCTGAGTGGAGAGGTGTAAGGTCCATTTATAATAGATGCTGATAGAATATCCAGGCTCTCTTGAAAAGACTTCCAAAACATGCTGTGAGAAGAACGTGACCTCTGTGAATCAAACCTCTCTAAGGCCAAAAATGAGGCATAAAGTATTATCCTCTCTTTCTTTGACGCCCTTTATCTTAAATTCTGTAAAGAATTTAATATTTAGGTGGGAAAAAGACTAAAGTTTTTATTCCCCTTTGTTTCTTATAAATAAAGATGGCGCATATTGCTACCTCTCTTGGTTCAAGGAAAAGGAAGCAGTCTATAGGAAGCCTGTTCGTCTTCTACCTTGCTAAGAGATCTATGAAGAAGACTTTCCGCAGGTTCTCACAACTCTTTCCAATAAATGTTAGACATACGTTAACAGATATTATCGTCGATCGAGAAGGTTCTCTTAAGGATTTGAGAGAGTTGTGGAATTGGCCAAAAGTGATTAAAATAAATCATTTCATTGTTCCTTGTAAGCGACCCTTTCCTGATTAAATGGGTCAAGAAAACAGGAACGAATCTTGCCGTTACCGAGCCTGCTGTCCGAGAGGCTACTGGACTCTTAGATTAATAACTCGCTAAAACGAGAAAATATCTTGGATGGTGCTTCTGGCGCATTGCGCCAGGCTGAATTTTGCGCCAGGTTGGTGCTTCTGGCGCAATTTTGCGCCAGGCTGGCGCTTCCTTCTAATTCTTTTTAGGTTATGTGCCAGAATATCTGTGCCTTTATAGTACCCGACATCCTTTCACATGTTAATCCCGTTCTCAGTAGGAAAAAACTTTTATATACGTAGTAGTATTAGTGAAAGTATGAAACTTTATTCCCGGGGTCATGGTTTGAACTGAATTCATTTTTACCTTGTAATCGGTGGTTTTATCCTTACTGCCATCACAACTGAAACTCCACAGTGCTTATTTGATTGTAATTATTCACATTTTGGTCTTAATTCACACTAAATTGCACTTGAACCACGTTGCTGTTCCTGGTTCCTAAGCACTCACACCACAAACAATTACGAGCAGCAGACGACGACATTCTTTAAGAGGTGCAAAGCTTTATTCCCTAATTGTTTACTTTACTCATTATTTAGTTTAACTTTAATTCAAAATGTTTATTTAATTCATGTCTATTATCCCTTTTTTGCAACCAAATTACCCAAAAAAATTACAGATATTTCTAAAGTAGTTACAATCCAATGTTTCTAACCTTGTCGTACATCTGGCTGCCGAAAACCATCACAGAGCAGACGACGGATTAGTGGATTACATATAATTTTTTTTTTTTTGCTAGCACTTTTCATTGATTTAAGTCATTAGTATTTTGATTTTTTTTAAATAACTGTATGCCAGAAATAAATGTAACCTTTAATGTTTGCATGCTAAGAATGGCAAAATCATCGTTGCCACATTAGTGCAGCTTCACACATACGCCGATATATTGTTATAAACTGTTTCCATGAATTCTAGTTGTCATAGTAATGCAATGATGATAAAATTGCTTTAATATTTATGTATATATACTTCAAATATATAGGCTTTCACTAATTTCTACATTTTGTGTAAGTCTTATATCCAGTTTGGAGGGTGAACACACCAATAGGCAACAGTGAATTCCATGTGAAATAAAATGCACAATGAAATGTCAAGTTATAATTCAAGCAACATATTATGAATAAAATTCCTAAATTCTCATATATATATATATATATATATATATTATATATATATATATATATATATATATATAAATACATTTATATATATATTATATATACATACACACACACACACACACACATAATATATATATATATATATAATATATATATATATATATATATATATATATATATATAGATATGCTTAAAAAAACACAGAA
>NC_061110.1:61098338-61132132 GCF_015104395.2 Macrobrachium nipponense | reverse complement strand
GAAATTTAAAAATCTCCTCTGTGGGAGCACCCTCTCCTAAAATATCTGACAAAGGTTTGTTGGTGAAACCAAACGACGTCTATGATTAAAATAAAGAGGACAGTCAACAAATATATGCCTCACTGTAATGCCAACATTACAATTGGAGCATTGAGGAACCTGCCTCTCTGCTCCACTAGTTAAAAGATACCTGTGTGTTTAAAAATGTATGCCCTATACGCAGGCGTGTTAAAACTATACTAGATCTTCTATCCATCCCAACAGAAGGTGACCAGGGATGAACAGAAGGTCTGATCGATTTCACTTTAAATTGTTATGTAAGTTGGACCAGTGATTCTGCCACTTAGTCCTACAAAATGATTTAATAAAAAGTTTAAAATCTTCACCAGGGAACCCTCACAGAGTGGGAAGCCCGGGAGGAAGCTGCGCCTGCTTAGCGGCTGTATCAGCCAGCTCATTACCACGAATTCCCATGCATGCGGGGAAACCCAACAAAACTTCACACTGATGTTTTTCGAGAATGCAGGAGGACCAGCCATCCTGCACCTCTTGAATGAGTTGATTAGATGGCATCAACTTCTGTAGTGCAGATAGAGAACTTTGGGAATCACAATAATAATATATGAGTCCCCAGTGCTACCTGTACTAAAAATAAATCTTAAAACACTAAAAATAGCATAAATCTCAGCATTAAATTGAGAAGTTAATAGGGAGGCGTTTTTTTAATTGTTCTCTCACCGATGATGACAGAACATCCAACTCCATTTGCTGATTTTGACCCATCTGTATATACAGCAATCGAGTTACTATGCTCAGAAACATGGGCCAAGAAGCTACTTTAAGCTGAACACTTGAGCTGATCTTTTTGTTGTCTCTAATTGGCAAATATCTAAAGCAGGCCTACACCATGGAGGGAATTTAGAAAATGTTGTTTCATAACCAGTGGAGGAATAAGGCCTACCTCTCTTGCACTGATGAGTTTAATCTAACTTCAAGGGGCTTAGGTAATGTAGGTTTAGTTGTGCTCTGTCAACAAGATGTTTTATATACTTAAAATTTGGATTAGACTGAGAGGTTAGTGCTCGTGACAAATATCGGAGACCCTGTTCCTCCCTCCGAATGAAGAGAGGAGGAAAACCAGAATCTACATAAAGGCTCTCCACAGGAGACGTTTTAAAAGCACCTGTACAAATACGCAATGCCTATTGTGTACTACATCCAGCTTGCCTAACAAGGTCTTACATGCCGAGCCATAAACCTGAGATCCATAATCAATCTTACTCAAGCATAAGGGCCTGATAAATTCTTAATAAAGTAGTACGGTCAGCTCCAAAATTCAGGTTACTAACAACTTTAAGAATATTGCACGTTGTTTAACATTAACTGCAGTCTCATTTATTGTTCAGCAAAAGTCAATTTTTTGTCAAAAATAATTCCTAAATATTTGACTTTATCTTCATAAAGCAAGATAGAACCTTCTAAAAATAAGGTTGGAATCTCTTCCCTTCTTCGTGTTCTGCACGTATAGCTTTAGTTTTTTCTGCAGAAATTTGAAACCTTTACTATTAGCCCAGGAAGTAGCAGCATTAATTGCAAAACTGAATTTTAGTACAAGCTTCAACTGCAGTAGCTCTACTACAGACGATAACAATATCATCCGCGAATGCTTGACCAGTTACTCCAACAGGGAGATGTTCAAGTAAACCATTAATGGCAATATTAAAAAAGGTTGGACTAAGCACACTCCCTTGTGGAATGCCTTCTTCCTGAAGATACTCTGATGAGAAGTAGAGCCAATTCTAACTTTAAGCTACCGGTCAGACAGGAAGTCTTTGGCACAAAATTAACATATTGCCACAATACGCCATTCAACCAGCTGCATTAAAATACCAACTCCAAGTAGTATCAAATGCTTTTTTCCAGATCAAAGACACGGCAATTGTTTGATTTTGGACTGCAAAAGCATTCTGAATCTCACGTGTGAGACATAATAAGGGATCCAATGTACTTCTATTCTTGCGAAAGCCAAATTGCCTCTTCGACAACAGGTTCTTTGTTTCTAATAACCATATCAGACGAAAATTCACCATTCGTTCATAAATCTTGAAGACACAGCTGGTAAGAGCAATAGGCCTATAACTTTTGGGATGACTAGGGTCCTTACCGGGTTTTAAAAAAGGAACTATAACAGAGTTTTTCCACAACTTATATGAAGTCCCTGAGCACCAGAATTCATTTAAAACATCGACAAAGAATTTTTTTGACTCCAGAGGTAAGTGAGAAATCATTGCATAAATAATATCATCTTCTCAGGTGATGTTGGAGAGGACAAAGATAAGGCATATTCGAATTCGACAATACTAAATGGAAGGTTATATGCCTCAGAATTTGAACAAACACGGCGGATTAACTATAGTCATGTTTCTATATTGCGAAATTCAGGGGAGTAGTGACTGGGGCTTGAAATGCTGGAAAAGTGCCGAGCAAAGGCCTCTGCCACCTCTCTTGCATCCGATATAACTACCAAGTTGATTTTCAAATCGGTAAAGAAGGGGAAAATTTCCCTAGTAATTTACGGATTCTATCCCAAACCAGAGAAAGTGGCGAGTTATACTTTAATTCTGATATGTACTTGATGAAGGATTCCTCCTTGCTTCTTTAAAGACTTGCTTTGTTTGGCGAGGTTTCTCTTGTATATTATTCTATTAACTAAGACAGGACGCCTTCGATATCGCTTTGTAACTGGCTCTTGCAATTTTCCTACTCAAGGCACATTTACTATTCCACCAAGGTACCAGTGGACGACGGGGTTTCCCTGATGTTTTAGGAATTGACATCATTGCCCCTCCAATCATTTATACTAGCGAGATATTCGTAGGCAGCTGAGGGGCAAGGAAATTCATTGGCCATTACGATTGACTTTGGTAGATTTTTCATACAGCTGCCAATCTGCCTCCTTATCTTCCACTTGGGTAAAGATGGGGAGGGTGTATTTGTACATACTTAAGATGGATGGGATAGTGGTCGCTCCCATAGAGATGTTTTTCATCCACTGACCACTTATAGTCTAATCGTAATGAAGACGAACATATTGTAAGATCAATTGCTGAACAAGAGTTATGGGCTACATCAAACCTTGTAGGAGAAACCGTCGTTCATTAAGAACTACATCATTGCAATCTATTAATCTTTCAATTATAAGACCACGGTGATCACACCTACCTTCCCCCCACAAAGTATGTTTTGCGTTAAAATCCCCCATCAGAATGAAAGGTTGAGGTAGTTGGTCTAAAAGTGATTGCAAATCTTCAACCTCTAATTGTCTTGGATTGCCAGCTCTGTCCACCAATCGAGTTTCTAGGCCAGGTTCTAGATAAAGAGAGCACAGAGTGACCCATTTATTGATGACAATCTGTGTTGCACAAGCTTGCAGTATGGAGTCTAATTTGATAACTTTTTGTGTAATGACTTGGCCGCAATAATACATGTACCACCATGAGAACGTTCACCTACAGGTGGTGGAGATCTGTGAAAAATAAAGTTTTGTCCACAATTAGGAGAAACATTACCAAGTTTAGTCTCTTGCAAACAAAGGGCAGCTAAATTATGCTCCTTGAAAAGACCCAGGACCTGTTCTCTGTTTGAATGGAAACCTCTTATGTTCCACTGACATAGAAACCATTATTTACTATTAGATTTTTTTTTTTTTTTTTTTACTTTTTGGACTTGGATTGGGCTGGTCTGGAAAGACTTGGTCTTGGTCTTTGTTTGCAAAGAGGAACTAGGCAGATCCTCAAGAGACCTGCTATTTCCTCTCTTGGGAACCCTACTATGGTGTGGGGATATAGGTGGAGATGATGATGGAGTACGGGGTCTCTTATTTCTAAGAGGCACCATCTCTGCAGCGTGCACCTGAGCCTTATGAGTTGCACTGATCAGGTGTCATTCTGGGACATACCCAGATCAGGCAGCGAGGCTGCCTGTGAGGCTTCTACATTAGAAGCCCGAGAGACCTCCCAGAAGCCCAGAGGAGGCCCATCGGGAGGGGACAAAGGGGCCTTCTTGGATGAAGGCGGAGATGCTGAATGTACTTCGAGCTCAGAAGGGGATAGCTGAAGCTTTGACTTTGAAGTTGGTATTCTAGATAGATCATTTATATTAGATTTTCCACTTTTACTACTTCACTATATTGAGGTCTTGGAAACAAAAGTCTTTTTGCCTGGCTAATACTTAGATGTTCAGCATGAGCTTTCTCTATGGCTAACACTTCTTTTTTAAATGACTCACATTCCTTATGCCTTGCATTATGATTTCCCTTACAATTTATACATAATACTGGGGTAGTACATTCGCCTTCATGCTTTTTTAAGGAGCAGGCAGCACATAGCTGGTTCCTAGTACATACCTTTTGCCGAGTGACCATATCCAAACACATGAAACATTGGAGTGGTCTATGCTTAAAAGGTCTAACACGAAATCTCTCCTTGTCAACATATATATAATCAGGAACTTGATCATTATTAAAAGTGAAAATAATAATTCTTGATCTTGGAACCTTGAAAATCTTCCACACTTTTATCATCGCACATTTCCAGCAATTCTTCGTCAGGCAGTTCATATAGGTCTTGACTGAATACTACTCCCTTGGCATAACTAAAAACTATAGTGTGGTTTGACCTCTTTTATCATATCAGTATTTTTCAACTTAGAGATCATGTGGACCTGTCTATAAGACTTAGCATGAACCAAAAAACTATTCTTTCCAAACCTCGTAATATCATTGTTGGTCATTGTTCCTGCCAATGTTCTCAATGTTTCCTGAAGTGGAAAAGATTGCAAAATTCTGATTTTGTAGAAACAATTAGCCACCTGGCAGGTAAAGATGTCCTCACCTTACATTTCCCATCTGTAGTTTCCTGACTGACTCTTGCTGGATAAAAGGAATCAACTTCAATATTCTGGGGCATTTTATAAATTAACATACATTTTAAGTTTTCCTTAGTTGAGCACTTGAAAGCATTCATGGCATTATTATGAGTTGTAAACTCAATCCAAACCCTCCAAAATGCAAAATCTTTAGTTTCACAATACTTTATGACTTTAATTTCACCAAACCTTCCAACATTTCCATAAACGTAAAACAATTGAAGTCTGATGGAGAGATTATCAACATAAAGGATTCTCTCACACTGCTAGAACTTTCCATAGCCACATTCAAGGTCTTGTCATGGGTCGTCTTTTGTACAACTGAATTTTCTATAGGATTGTCCTTGTCCGTGCCAGAGGTCGAAGAGGAGGGTAGTGTCAAGAGGTCGCATTGTCCGGGGGAGTTTATCATAGGGTCGTTATTCATAAATCCTTCAGCAGAAATTTGAAAAACCTACTGCAAATCAGGCAGAAAACCAGGCCCCCACACCAACCCTCTCTCACCAAAGACACTCAGCAGAGACTGACTCCCATATGTCCACTCCCTACCCTACCCCGAAGGGATAGCTCTACCATAACATGAGTGGCTCAAGTGTAAGCAAAAAACCCGCTTGATAGGACTGAGGCATAACTAGTATGCAATCATCCCCATTCATGTTACAATAGAGGGCACACCGGAAAGAATGCCGAGAGTCCTACCGTAGAGACTATACCTCCCCGGATTCCGCAGGCTAGTCCCCCATAGGTAGTTCCGCCCTGATGGATATTGCTATGAAATCATATCAACATCCTCAGGGTCCAAACATACTCGAGAGGTGGACCAAACCTCTACAGTCTCTGCCATTTGGATCAAGAAAGAGCCAATGCGAAAAAAGCCCAGCCCCTGCCCAACCTGTAAGAAGGTTTTAGTGAGAGGGGGGGGACAGCTAGGTTGAGCAACTGAGTTCAAAGATAGTAGAAGAGTGGAAATAAATTTAAGAAAGAGGAAAATTGAGACTTTTGGATTCGAACTGGGAGATATTTCTCCCAGTTCGAAAGCCCTCTTGCCCGCTATGCATTTTCAGCAGTCAGCTGAAAATGCATAACTTCGTCAAGGCAGTCTCAAATCAAGAGGGCTCCCTTTAAGAGGTTCCTGTCGTCCAGCCACCAGGCTAGGTCCTGCCTCACCTCCGATGTCAGAGACACTGGAAAGCTTGGGGGATCCGTTGCCTGTGACCAACTCTCCTTTAGCCTCCACTGAAGAGACCGCAGGTGAAGACGCCCGTGAGGGACTAACTTCTCGAGTGACGACAGGTGTCCGATCACGACTTGCCATCGCTGAGCTACCTGCTCCTGCCGAGACAGGAACTGGTTGGCTGCCTCCCTGAATCTGCTGATCCTCGAGTCTGCGGGGAAGACTCGCCCTGCTACCATGTCGATCAGCATACCCAGGTACTTCATCCTCTGCTTGGGCTCAAGATCGGACTTCTCGAAGTTTACAACGATCCCCAGATCGCGACAGAACTCGAGTAGCCGATCCCTGTCCTGTAGCAACTGCGAGCGGGAGCTCGCCAGGACTAACCAATCGTCGAGATACCTCATCAGACGTATCCCGTGCGAATGGTGGGCCAAGCAGACACCAGAGTGAACACTCGCGTGAACACCTGGGGCGGTTGAGAGACCAAAGCAAAGTGCCCTGAATTGGTACACCGTCCCGTCGAGGATGAAGCGGAGGTACTTTCTGGAGGACTGATGAATGGGTATTTGGAAATACGCATCCTTCAAGTCCACTGAAAGCATGAAATCGTTCTCCCTGATGGAGTCGAGCACGGAGCGTGCCGTCTCCATCGTGAACCGGGTCTGGCGAACGAACCGGTTCAGGGGAGAGAGATCTATCACCGGGCGCAGCCCCCGTAGACTTTTCCACCAGGAAGAGTCGACTGTAGAAGCCCGGTGACTGATCCGTGACGATCTCTACAGCTCGTTTGCTCAGCATGGTCTTGATCTCCTGTCTCAATGCTACGTCCTTCGAAGATCCTGGAACGTACGACTGCTGTTGGACCGGGTTGGAGGCGAGGGGTGGCCGAGATTCGAAGGGTAATAGATATCCCTCCCGAAGGACATCTACTATCCAGGTCTCGGCGCCGTAGCGCTGCCAAGTTGCCCAATGGCTGGCCAGGCACCCCCCCACTTCCGGCAGCAGGTGAGGGGGAACGCCGTCCCTAGCGTTTCCCCCCTTTCTTCGACTTCTTCCCAGAGCCTCCTCGGGAGGAGGGCTGGGAGGAGGGCTGGTACGGCCCACCCCCCCTTTGCAGAAGTCGAAGAAGACAGAGTCTTTCCACGGCGGCTTCGACGCGACTACCGTCTTAGCCACAGTGGAAGCGTTAGCCGAGCTCTTTGGCTTGGCCGCAGTTCGAGGCTGCCCAGAAGCCTTCGAAACTGCCTGGTGTACCAGACGGTCACTGTCATCAGTGCGCCGTCTGTCCACCGCAGCGTCCACCATCTCTCCTGGGAAGAGAGACGTGGAACTCCGTAACGGTCCATTGCGAAGTCCCAATGCCGCTTCACGCCCAGCCGCCCTGGAAACTCGAGTAAGGACAGCGTCCCTACGTCGGAGAACCAGGTTGGCCCACAGGTTTACCGTCTGGTGGGCAAGGAAGGAGATGGCTCTTCCCCCAGACTGGCAAAGTCTCCTAAAGGCCGAGTCATCTTCGGGAGAAATTCCCCCGGAGTTGGCTGCGACCTTAGACACCGTGAGGGACCACAGGTCTATCCAGGAGACGGCCTGGAAAGCTGCCATGGCAGTGGATTCCAGGCCGAGTGCCTCTTGCTGCAAGAACCATAGGTTCTCTGACAGGAGCTGCTGCAGAGACACACCCGGCGTTAGCCTGGCTAACTCCGGGTTCACCTGTTTGGGCGGCATCGGGTCTTCAGACGGCACGTAGAAACGCCGCTGTCGCAGTAGAGGAGGTGGAAGCAGCTTGCTCGACCTGCCAGACTTGAGAGAACCGTCTTGTCCGGAGACAAGAGACTCTACCTGGTCCAGCACTGAGTCGGCAAGCTCCGATCGCGGCAGTCCCACCGTCGGTCTGGGTTCCCTCTTCGGGCCCCAGAACGACTCGAGCCGGGACGTGGGCTCGGAAGGTGGAGCGGCGAACCTTCCCCCGAGGTCGTTGTGCTGACGAATCAGCGCAATTACCTCGGCAAAGTTCCTCTGAATCTCAGGAGTGACTGCATCCTGAGGAGTAGGACCATCCAGTCCCTCGAACAGGAGCATCTCCCGAGACCCTCCCCCCTCGAGGGGGGGAACAGCGACAGACCCCTCTCGGTCTCCTCCAGCCACTTGCGCATACGACCTGGCCGGTCCGAGAACCGTGCCTGGTACGTAGGGCGTCGTGGTGGGATCATGAGGGGCGCACCCCTCACGATCACTCCTCAATACCTCGCTCCTCCCGGTGTAGCCCGAGGAGGTTGAAGGTATGGGAGAGGCAGACCTAACGCTCCCTCCTCACTCGCTGGCAGAACCAGCGGGCTTGGAGGGCTGCAGGCGATCGCCAACCCGCGGTGGCAATCGAGCTGCAGGCCTGGTCGAGCCGTCTCGCTGTGGAAAACGGCTAAACTAAGCACAGCGGCCCCGGTCTCGCGTGTCAGAAGAGCTGGTGCTGGTGGCCGTACCCGATCGCTCTCTGTGAGAGCAACGGTCAGGCAACCGGCGAGCTCCACTGTCACGGTGAGACCGGTGCATATCCTCACGGCACGTCACGTCGCTGGTACCAGCCGTGGCTGGTGCCGGCGAACGGGGGGACCTCTTCCCAGCCTCAGCCCGTGGCCGGTCGTGGACCGTCTCACGTCAGCCCGGGTAGCCAGCTGGTCGCCGCGAGAGCGAGAGCTGGTCTGGTGAGAGTCGCGTGAGCGGCTGTCACCAGTCTTCCGCTCCGTGCCGTGAACCTGACACTGAGCTGGCTCAGAGGTCTGGTTCCTAGCTGCACGGTCGCTGGTGGGCGACCGTACACTCGGTACCTCTCGCGAACGAGAGGCCGAGACGGATCCTGCTGCCGTGGCAGAACCACTAACAGCAGGCGAGGAAGTGCCGGTGTTAGCCGGCACCCCTATGGTCCCCGTAGTCTTCCTCCTCGCGGAAGCGGAAGAAGAGACGGGCCCTGCTCCCGAAGGAGCAGGATGACCAGCGGAAGAACCCCCCGTCTCACCGGAGCGAGACGGGCCCTTAGAAGCTCCCGAAGGAGACTTCTTAGGGGGGGAGGAGGCGACCTTCTTCTTCTTAGGCTGTGAAGCCTTAGAAGATGAAGGGGGAGAGGCGGCAGACGACGACGACGAAGACGACTATGAAGACGACGACGACACCTTCCTCCTCTTCTTCGTCAGCTTCCTCAGGACCGATGTCAAATCCGTCATCCAAGGCGGAGCCGGGGCTGCTGTTGCCGAAGCAACAGGGCCCGGACGCACCTGTCCGAACAGATCGGCATCGGGAGCAGCGGCGCCACAAACAGGAACAACGTCAGCAGGTGCAGGCATCACAGGAACAGCAGTGGAGACGGCAGGAACAGACACAGGAACAGCAGCGGTAGTCGGCAACATCACGTCAGTAAACAGCGGCTGGGCAGGTCACGGGGCAGGCTGTACAGGCAGACCAAGGTGGACGGACCAGCGGCACAGACATCCTAGGTACTGTGGGAGGTCAAGGGGGCGAGCTCTTCGGGCACACGAAGTCCGGTCGAGGCAGCACGGCAAACCCAGGCGGCGGCATCACACTACCCGTGGTACGGCGATCGCCCCTGCACCGATGGAGTTGGTGTGACCAGACACCGCGTGCGGGGAAATACACCAGATGAGGAGGTGAAGCATAGCCAGGGGTTGATAGGGTCGTGGTAGTGGTTGTCACCGTAGCGTGCATGACCGCCACAGAGCCAGCGAGATGGTAGAGCAGCCCCTGGACACTCGGCACGCCCTGCAGAACCCACCAACGCCCCATTCACCTGTCCAAGGTCGTCCTTCGTAGCAACAGCACCTGAGGAAGCAAAGGTCGGGTGATTAGCAGGATCCTCTACCCGTCCGTGCGATGTAGACGAACGGATAGAGGACAGAGTACAACTCAACGTCGGGGTATCTCGCGCCCTTCCTCCACACTCGACAGATCGGGTGAGGAGAAGGACTAAAAACCCCCCCGCAGGGGAAGGCGCCAAACGTGGGAGCTGAGCAGGCGGCAGGAGGAGAAGACGAAGTGTCCGTAACCAAAGGAGTCGCGGGAGAGCTCTCCGACGACTCCTTTGTAGGCCTTCGGCTTCTTCCTACCTTCGTACAAGCCCCACTGCGCCTCCGACCACATACACACTTCACAGGGCTCGGTCGCGGGTACATTCGCGCCCCCGACACCGACCAGAGCACAAAAATATGGGATCAATTTCTGGGAAGGAGCGGAACTTACAGCATTTACTCCCTTCGGTACCCGACACAATCTCCGGAGGTAGCGGGGCGTGGAGAATCCATAATTGATCAGTATCAAAATTAATGATGATTGAAGAAAGAATGATTGTACTTACAATGATTCACACTAACACGAAACACAACCATACAACCAAGGAAAGCAAACGACGAGAAGTGGGCAGAGAGCGTAGAACACACACGTCCACTCGCTGTGAGGCCGAAAGCAAAAGTGATTTGTTTACCTCCCAGTCGCGTGCTGCGCGCCTGTCGGACAAGCAGTTAACTACCGAACCCCTTGTTCGAAAGCTTACGACCTATCCAGCTGCCGCTAGTACCTTCCTATTGTAAAAGGACCGAAGGTTTGTATGCCGTGTCGGAACAAATGTACTGTTTTACGCCTAGACGAAATGCGAAACAGCCACGCCTGAGCCTTTTGTACTAAAGGATGGGAAGAATTATAACTATTCAGGCTTTCCAGAGCACTTTTACAGTCTGAGCATATGACACAAGACTTCTTATTTGAATGATATGCTATATCTAGGGCTTTTACAATAGCAGATAGTTCAGCTGTATGTACTGAAGTAGCTGGAGGTAGCTTTGCAACATTAAAAAAAATGATATTGTTATGATACAATAAAGTTTCATACATACTTACCTGGCAGATATATACATAGCTAAGACTCCGTCGTCCCCGACAGAAATTCAAATTTCGCGGCAGACGCTGCAGGTAGGTCAGGTGATCTACCGTCCTGCCCTGGGTGGCAGGATTAGGAACCATTCCCGTTTTCTATCATATTTTCTCTCTTCCACCTGTCTCCTGCGGGGAGGCTGGGTGGGCCATTGAATCATATATATCTGCAGGTAAGTATGTATGAAACTTTATTGTATCATAACAATATCATTTTCATACAATCAACTTACCTGTCAGATATATACATAGCTGATTGACACCCTTTGGTGGAGGGTAAGAGACAGCTAACATGGAATAGACAGGTAAACAACATATGTTGTAGGTATAAATAAACCTTGGTTCCTATCTGATAGGTGGTAGACTTCATATGGCTGTTGCCAAGGAGTCTGCATCACCTCAAGAAACTTTAGCGAGATATGTGATCTGTGGCCAAGAGTTCTTGTGGGTCTGCCGATGGGGTCTTATCCACTTACTCGGCAGAGCCTAAAAGGTACTTGTCAATGGGTGCTAATCCACTTATATGACAATACACCTATGCCTATTGCATAACTAAGGAGCGAAACACCGATCCCGATACCCTGATCCTAACACGAGGGTTCGCGCTCAAATTGAAAAAAGTTATCCCCACACTCCTTTCAAAAACCCTAATAATTTCACTAAGTTTAAATAACTTTTAACCCAAGTTAAGGATCAGTGTCGGCTCCTTATCCCAGAAACAAAGTATTAAAACCAAAAGAGAAGGATCTCTCGTAGGTTAACTTGACATCCTTTGTGTAATGAGAAGTCAACACAGAGTTGCCACTACCGTACAACACAGCTAATATGTCTTATATGACATATTGTTATGTAAAGAACAAGAATTTGCAAAAGCGCGCACTTCCTGCGCTTTCAATTCTCAGCTGTTTGAAGGAATCAAGTCACTTATGAAGTGCTTAGGAGATCTCCATGTTTCAAAGAAGACCAGGGCTTTCTTGAAATGGATCTCTCCCGTCTGAAGCCTGAAGCCTGGCAGGAACCTCGCGCCTGGCTGGTGCTTCGCTCTTGGTTGGAGCCTAGCGTTTGTCTGGTACCTTTCGCTTGACTGGCGCCTTAGCTGGAGATTCGCGCCTGCCTGGCGCCTCGCTCCTAGCGCCTGGCTGGCGTCTCATGCCTGCCTGGCGCCTCGCTCCAGGTTGGCGCTTTGTGCCTGCCTGGAGCTTCGCGGCTGGCTGGTACCTCGCGCCTGCCTGGCGCCTCGCGCCTAGCGCCTGCCTGGCGCCTCGCGCCTAGCGCCTCGCACCTGGTTGGCCCCTCCCCACTTGCCGGAGCTTCGAGCTTGGTAGAGTCTCGAGGATGTCTGGCAATGTCCACATCGAACACTCTTATCTGTCTGATATGTTCGCATCTAGCGCATCTGTGCCAGGTTGTAGCCCGGTCTTTTCTCCTCATCAGACAATGACAGTGTTCTTGGGGCTGTCTGCCTCTGGCGTTTTTTTTTGTTTTTTACGCCTGCTTTGGCATATGGCTCCTGGTTGGCGCTACATTGTCCGAAAGTCCTGAACATCCACAATAGTAAATCACAAGACTGGAGAAGGGTGGAAGAAATTCTTCCACTTTGAGCTTTGGCCTCTCCGGCAAGGGGAGGTGATTGTAGTCAGCTACATCCAGTATACGATAGGATATCTAACAGTACGAGAGATAAGTCTTCCTCCGAGGAGGATCCTTCTTGAGTACTTCCCTTGCTCACGAGATCTCTTCTTACATGTTGAAGGGGTTTTCTCGATGCAGAATCTTCCCATCCTTGCCCAAAGGAAGGGAAGAAGCCTGGAAGTCTAAGGAGACTCCGAGCTGAAATTGGGAGGACTCCTGATTTCTAGCTCTTTATTGTATCCCTCTGAACACTTTCTGGGAAGCATTTCGAGCCGTTATCGCATTCCAAAGACTCTGTAGGCAAACGTTTGAACCATTCTACTGTAGATGAAACATAAGTACCCTGCCTGGACAACGAAACCTCTATCTGAAAACATTGAATCAGGAATAGGGGGTTTTAGTTCTTTTGCCAGACATACTATGCTGGCAAGAACCCATTGCCTAGTTTTCCATAGAAATCTGATGCGAGATTCCAATGCTCAAAAAATTCACTTGTCTTCTGTCGTTTAGGACCTAGAGAAACAAAGAAATTCCCTCATAAAAATTTCTCAAAGACGTTTGATGAGGAGCAGTTCCATCTTGTCGGAACATGGAATCTGTGGCCACAAAAAAGATCCCATTAGAAGTACATGATATCCTACTCTTGTCATATTGAGGTATCGTATAAGATCTCGAAGATCTTAATCCTCTGCTATCTCCAATTCCCTTTGTAGAGACAGAGTATAGCCTTTTACTGCGTTCTTTGATAGCAGATATATACAAAGGTGATTCTTCCCCCTGAAAGGGAAGAAAAAACCGCTATGTGGTTCACAGAGGTATCAGAAGAGAACAGTTTCCTCATTCCCTCTAGCACGATCTGCAGCAATTCTATGTCTTGGCCATGACTATTGTAATTTACCTTGAAAAAATCCTCTCATTCATGTCCACTTCTGGTCAGTCTGCACACAGACAGACTCTGAGTGGAGAGGTTGTTAAGGTCCATTTATAATAGATGCTGATAGAATATCCAGGCTCTCTTGGAAAAGACTTCCAAAACATGCTGTGAGAAGAACGTGACCTCTGTGAATCAAACCTCTCAAAGGCCAAAAATGAGGCATAAAGTATTATCCTCTCTTTCTTTGACGCCCTTTATCTTAGAATTTATATTTATGGGAAAAAAGACTAAAGTTTATTCCCCTTTCTATAAAATAAAGATGGCGCATATTGCTACCTCTCTTGGTTCAAGGAAAAGGAAGCAGTCTATAGGAAGCCTGTTCGTCTTCTACCTTGCTAAGAGATCTATGAAGAAGACTTTCCGCAGGTTCTCACAACTCTTTCCAATAAATGTTAGACATACGTTAACAGATATTATCGTCGATCGAGAAGGTTCTCTTAAGGATTTGAGAGAGTTGTGGAATTGGCCAAAAGTGATTAAAATAAATCATTTCATTGTTCCTTGTAAGCGACCCTTTCCCGATTAAATGGGTAACGAAAACAGGAACGAATCTTGCCGTTACCGAGCCTGCTGTCCGAGAGGCTACTGGACTCTTAGATTAATAACTCGCTAAAACGAGAAAATATCTTGGATGGTGCTTCTGGCGCATTGCGCCAGGCTGAATTTTGCGCCAGGTTGGTGCTTCTGGCGCAATTTTGCGCCAGGCTGGCGCTTCCTTCTAATTCTTTTTAGGTTATGTGCCAGAATATCTGTGCCTTTCTGGGCTCAGCTCGTGTCGGCCTATGAAAGTATCCTTAATATCATTCTTTCTAGGTAAAATTAGCCTAAAATTACCAGAGAAAAACAAAATTAAGAAAATGTCAGTAAAACTGACTCGCTCACTCTTAAAAAGAAGTGTCGGTATGATAATAGGGGCGAGTGTGGAACACTACCACGAGACAAACACCAATTAGAACTTCCTATCAGAATCCCCCCAAGAGAGAGCTGATACCAACGGGCGATGCAGCCTCTACTACTACTACTAGAGGACGCCACGGACAGCAGCGCCCCTAGCGGACATCCTTAATTTTTAGCACTTGCGACAAGTCGCCATTTTCTTGTGCTCTTACTTTTTTGGATTTTATCCGTACTTTCTACGATGGAACGCTCTGCAATTGCCACGGCTAAGTTAAGTAACTCATAAGTAATATTTTACCACAGTTTTATCTTCCGGGTACCAGTATTTTCCTTTTCCCTTAATAGGTCATATACGGTTCCCCGGTGTCTCGTGGCGGCCATGCCGCCTCGTAAGAATTCCCGGTCCTCCATACTGGGACTTCTTATACTTATGGGCTTACTTTATCACGTTCATTGTTTTACATCGAGTTTTGCTAGTTCAGCCCTCCTACCATTCTCTTAGTTTGGTATTTAGGGCTATTATTATTTTTCTGGCCCAGCATCCCGGCTCTTGCTCTACATCGGCTATCGCTGGCTCCGAGTAGGCTACTGTTTCTTGGAACAGTCTGCCTCCTCCTGGGCTTCTTTCTCTTTTCTAAAAGTGTCTCTTCCACCTTTCAGTGTATGAATTTTATTTAGGGTGTTAGGCTAGCCTAGGTGCTTGTTCCGTGTATTGGTACAGCTTGGTTCACGTGGCCCTACCACGGTTTGTGTTGCTCGCGGCCTAGGCCACTTGCGGTCACGTGTCCCATAGCACCTTACCCTGCCCCTTCCCCTCCCTCCCTTTCTGATATAGGGAGGAGCCTGGGGGAACCCCTTGGTTGTTATGACAACCTCTATCACCTTCTCTCATCCTTTCGGAGGTGACCAGGGGTTCCTCCCAGCGGGGGGTATAGGGCGACCACTATGAGGTACCGGGTCTCCATGCGGGTAGTTGGTGAGGCGGGGAGGAGTAGGCCATCCCTCCCTCCTTTCTCGCTCCCGCCGTGTTTCGCCGAGACCTTCCTCTCCCCCTCCCCAGTTGCTCAGCCTCCTCCCTACGATACGAAAGGAGCCTTCCGTCGCAGCCGGGGCACCTTTGTTGGTAGGTAGGGCTTACTGCTCCGCTAGCGGGCGGGGTGGGTACTATAAGTGGTCGGTTGCTTGCCTACTATATCCTTATATCTCTCCCCCGCTACCGGAAGGGAGCTTACCCCCTTACCTACGCACTCTTCTAGTAGACGGCGGAGAGAGCTTGTTTTATTATTGTTATTTTAAGGATATACCCTAAATTATTCAGTATTTTACAATGAATTGTGTGTTATTATTTATTATTTTTTATCACCCATCCCCGCCATTTTCCGTCGTGGTTTCCCATTAACCACCACTCCTAGTTGGTTGCCTTTTGTGCTTCCGCCATCGGCGGAATCATAACCTATATTCCATCCTGGTTATCACACGTATTTGGCGGGGCTCTGGTTTTATCTAACTTTATCGCTCCGGCACCAGCGGACATATGTTAGGCTGTAAGTGTTTACTTGGTACTCATGTACTTTTTCACTTACAGGCTACCAACTGCCAAGGTCCCAGCGCTGTAACGCGACGCTGTTCGAACCCTGTGGACACGATGAATGCAGGTCTCACGCCCCCTGTGCCACGTCGTTCAACGAGACGATCGTCTGGCACCCCGCAAGCCTGCGCCATCTGCTACGACCTGGTCGGTCAGCTGGGAGATGGGATGAAGTCCGTTATAGGCTTACTTATTATTTTACTAACAACTTCTAGTCGTAAGTTTGTTAATCCCATTCCACTATTGGCAGCTAATCTCACCTTTCTTTCAGGCTTCCGGTTGTGAGGGAAGTCGCCCTCTGCCACCCTGAAAGCGTGGGTGGGCGGACTTCGGGAAGAACGCCGCCAAGGGCCAGCCCTACATTTTGGACAGGAAGCTGGCCGTCCAGATCTTCCCCGCGGGCAAGTCGACAGTTTATGTTGACACCCCTTTGTCCGCTGCCCGCTGATAGCCTCCATCCAGCAAGACCTCCAGCAGTCTTTGGGGTCGTAGCCTCCCAGGAGTCGGTCCCAGGACGTCGCTGCCCTGGACCTTAACCTTGAGCCTATGGCGGTAGGTGGGGAGGATTTGTTGGTTGAGGTAGGTATGTCGGGCGCCCAAGGTCTTCCTTGGGCGCTCCTGGATTCTCTTCCTGTCCCCTTCTTCTTCTGCTTCTTTCCAAGGCTTTAGGCGGGATCTGAGGTCCCTGTTCGCCCTCCCGCTCTCTCTGTACCTCCTAAGGAGAAGGGAAAGAGAGAACCGAAGACTCTAGCTAAGTCGACTTCTAGGAAGTCGTCTTCGTCTTCTGCGGCTAAGAAGTCGTCGACTTCATATGCCGATGCGGTGAAGGCAAAGCCGAGCTCTTCCCAATCAAAGAGCTCCAGAAGCAAGGCTTCGAAGGAGAAGGCTCGCGCTCCCGCCGAGTCACTGCCTTCTCCCGCCTCCACTGCTTCCACTCCGGCTACGCCGTAGGAGTAGCAAGACACCAGCCACCTTTGATCCCTCTACTTTCTCAGCAGGGGTGATGGAACGGTGGTGGGCGTGCTAGTAGGCTCACAAATCTCAGCACTGGGGACACGATTCGAGCAGATGTTTGCGCAATTATCAACACTCTGTCTCAATCTGGACAGTCAATCCAGGATCTCTCTAATAGAATGAGAGAAAATGAGGACCGAGTAGCTGGGCTAGCTCAGGCTCCTCCCCCAGTCTCCCCAGCATCTAGCACGGGGATTCTTCATCTTCCGTCATATGACTCCTTACCAGCTTTCTCTATGGAGAACCCATGGAGAGTAGCTGCCTACGCTCCATTTAAAGACGGAATGATCTCTATCTCGGAGTGTGGAACTCGAAGGATTGAGGACTTCGAGTTTTACCCTCCGGGTCTGACGCAGCCTTTCATCGGATATGCTAGGCTGACGCCAACGGCTCTGACGAGGGAAGACAAGATCTCGAAGGAGTCAGTCCTTTATAGTAGAGATCACGCCCAGCGGGAATGGGTTCACTGCCTTGAGGACTGGGAGTGTACAAACACAAAACTCCAGGCCTACAAGAGTCCCTTCACTATTTTCGCGACGGAAGAGGAGGTTTCTCTTCCGTTCGCCACGAAATTAGTGGAGAAGTCCCTTCAGGCAGTCCTCAAGGATGAGCCCATTCCACAGTTGAGGGAGGCGGAGTCTACTTCTCCGCTCTTCCCGGCCTTCGGAGAATTGTGGGAAAACTGCCAGCTACGTTCACGCTGGGTAAACTCAAACCGGACTGCGCCATGGACCAGTTCGGTGAGAAAATTATACCCAGGCTGCGGATTCCCTAATCCAGGCAGAGTTCGATGCGCGAACTAGGTTTGGCAGGTCCCTCAATTCCCTCATCATCACAGAAATGGCTGCCCTTTCATACGCTACGGAACCGCTGTTCAAGATTCTCGCGAAATCTCAGTTTCAGACGGTTCTAACGGACGCCTTTGACTTCTTCCAGGCTAGGAGGACTGCCGGAAGCATGTCTTACAAGAGTGCACCATCAGGCATGAGCCTAATAGACTCTTGGCTGCAAGCATGTGGGGAGGCGGATCTCTTCCCAGAGTCCGCGGTGAACGAGGTTCACCACGAAGCTGCTAGACTCAACCAGAGCCTTAGAGCTAGGTGGGGTATTTCCTCAAAGAGGAAACAGGAATCCGTTCCCACTGCTGGCAAGAAACCAAAGAAGGCTGGTAAGAGGTTCCAGCCATATAAAAAACTCCAGCAACAGCAACAATTTGTGCAGGCAGTCCCAGTTACCCAACAGGGACAACCTTCCACTTCTAAGCAGAACCAACCATATCCTCCTGGTGCCCCAGCAATCTCAACCATCCACTTCCTACGCTATCTCGCCAGCAATTCAACCCTGCATATGAGGATCAAGGCTACTCTCAACCGAGAGGTAGGGCGAGAGGGTTACTTTCGTTCAGCGTGGCGCAGGAAGGGGTACGAGGAGGTAGGCAGTTCAGAGGAGGGCGTGGTGGCCAACCCGCCCACCAGCAATGAGGCTCCCCAGGTAGGAGGGAGGCTGTTCCTCTTCCGCCACAGGTGGGGGGGTTCAGCAATTGGGCACAGAGCATAGTGTCCAAAGGATTAGGCTGGAGTTGGATCAAAGATCCTCCTCCAATCAAATCATTTCATCAGATACCGTCAAAGGAATTGATAGATTACGCGGAAGAACTCCTTCAGAAAGGAGCTATTGCGAGAGTCAACATCTAAAATTTCAAGGTCGCTTATTCAGCGTGCCAAAGAAAGGCTCAACAAAAAGAAGGGTAATCTTAGAACTTGTCAAAGCTAAACTCTTTCATTCGCTGCGACAAGTTCAAGATGCTTACCCTCTCGCAAGTAAGGACCTTACTTCCGCGTGGAGCCGTCACATGCTCCATCGATCTTACAGACGCATACTATCATATCCCTATAGCCAGGCACTTCCGGAGCCCATTCCTAGGATTCAAGCTAGGAAATCAGACATTCTCATTCAAAGTGATGCCCTTCGGTCTGAATGTAGCCCCCAGGGTATTCACAAAGATAGCAGAAGTGGTTGTACAACAATTGAGAGCTCAGGGAATCATGGTAGCGGCATACCTCGACGATTGGTTGATCTGGGCACCAACAGTCGAGGAATGTCTCAAAGCTACCAAAAAGGTAGTTCACTTTCTGGAACATCTGGGGTTCCAGATAAACAAAACGAAATCCAGACTTACTCCGGAATCTCGTTTTCAGTGGCTAGGAATCCAATGGGATTTGTCTTCCCACAATCTATCAATTCCAGTGGTCAAACGGAAGGAAATAGCAAAATCTGTCAGACAATTTCTCAAATGCAAACAAACGTCAAGAAGAAACCAGGAGAGAATCCTAGGGTCTCTTCAGTTTGCCTCGGTGACAGATACCTTCTGAAAGCAAGGCTGAAAGATATAAATCGAATTTGGCGGTCAAAAGCAAACTCCAAATATCGAGACAAGTTGTCAGTAATTCCTCAGATCCTCCGCCCAACCAACTACGGCCTTGGTCAAAAGTTAAAGAACTTAGCCAAGAAAGTACTTCAATATCCCCTCCCAGTGTTAACCATTCACACCGGATGCATCCCTGTCCGGGTGGGGGGATACTCTCAGTTCAGACAGGTTCAGGGGACTTGGTCAGTTCAATTTCGCCAGCTCCACATAACGTGTTGGAAGCAATGGCAGTATTCTTACTCTGAAGAGACTGCTTCCCCCAAAGAAGTCTCAATCTAAGGCTAGTTTTGGACAGCGCAGTGGTAGTTCATTGCATCAACAGAGGAGGGTCCAAATCCAAGCATGTGAACCATGTCATGATAGCCATCTTTGCATTAGCAAACAAACACAAATGGCATCTGTCTGCCACTCACCTTTGGCAGGAGTAAGAAATGTGATAGCAGACGCCCTGGTCCCGGTCAGTTCCTCTGGAAACAGAGTGGTCTCTGGAACGTCAGGTCATTCCAGTGGGTGAGCCGGAGAGTCCCAGGTCTCCAAGTGGATCTCTTCGCCTCACAATCGAACCACAAGCTCCCTTGCTATGGTGGCCCCCAAACTGGACCCTCTGGCTTATGCCCACGGATGCCCTGTCGTTGGATTGCGGAATCAGTGGAGGAGAATTTATGTTTTTCCTCCAGTGAATCTTCTCTTGAAAGTCCTAGACAAACTAAGGTCTTTCAAAGGGATAGTAGCTCTGATTGCACCGGACTGGCCCAAGAGCAACTGGTATCCTCTTCTTTTGGAATTGGGTCCTCCGACCTCAACGGATCCCCAATCCCAAACTATCACAATCAGTACAAATGAGACTGTCGCTTGCCTCAGGAACTCTTCCAGACCCTAACTTTATGGACTTCATGAAGTTTGCGGCTAATAAGATGCTGACATTGACCCACAGAATATTCTCTTCCTAGAATCAGATAAGAGAGAGTCAACCATTAGACAAATATGACTCAGCTGTTAAAAAAATTAGCATCTTTCTTGAGAGAATCGAACACTACAAACCATGACAGTTAATTTGGGCTATATCCTTTTTTCAGATCCTTGTTTGAAAAAGGTTTAGCAGCTAGCACGATTACCACTCATAATCGGCTTTGAAGAAAATCTTTCAAGTAGGTTTTCAGATAGATTTGACTGAATCTTATTTCACATCTATCCCTAAAGCCTGTGTGCTAGACTTAGACCTTCTCAGAGGCCTACTACAGTTTCATGGTTCTTAATGATGTCCTCAAACTGGCTTCAGATACTGACAACTCATCTTGTACATTCATAATGCTCCTGAGGAAGACTTTATTCTTATTAAGCCTAGCCTCAGGAGCTAGAATTTCAGAAACTGTCGGCTCTATCCAGAGATGCGGGTCATGTGGAATTCCTCCCATCAGGAGAAGTTCTACTTGCCCCGGATCGTAGCTTTTTAGCCAAAATGAAGATCCTCTTGCAAGGTGGGCTCCTTGGAAGGTTATCCCACTTCCACAGGATCCTTCTCTCTGCCCAGTATCAACTCTTAGAGCCTTTCTATCTCGTACTTCTTCTAGATCCTCAGGTGCTCTCTTCATGAGAGAAAAAGGTGGTACTTTATCAGTTAAAGGCATTAGACAGCAAATCCTTTACTTCATTAAACAAGCCAAACCTTGAGTCATTCCCAAAAAAGCACAGATATCAGGGGAGTAGCACCTCAATAATTATTTCCAACATATGAAACTTTGAGGATCTTAGAAAGTATACTGGATGGAAATCCCCGACAGTCTTTAAACGGCATTATTTAAGTCCTTGGAATCTTTAAAGTTTTCAGCAGTAGCAGCGGGAAACATAGTTTCCCCTGATACTGCTTAGTAGTTGTAGTATAGATCCAGGTCTCCTTTCTACCTACATCAGCCAACATGCCTCACCCTATCGTCAGGCTACTCAAACATCATAGCCTAGCCGTTGTATCATATAGTGGATTGTCCCTTATTTTTTTGCTAGGGACATCCACACTTGTACTGTTAATGTACTTCAGTGTAACACCAATTACCCTTATTTTTATGCTAGTGTAGGACACAAAATGTTTGTGTATATTTTCACCATTTGTACTTATGATGAACTTCAGTCACAATGTTTGTATATATCTTGGAATATTGTATTGATGATGGATTTCAGTGTACCTACCCTTATTTTTGTGCTAGGGTAGGACACATGAGTTTGTATATTTTATAATTTTGTTAAGTAAATCTCCTTTTTTCCTTATTTTACATGCATCTCTGTAATTTACTGTAATTACCTTTTAAGTACTTTAAGTTTACTAACGTTCTATTATTTTGCTGTTTAATATAAGTTAGTTTAAGTGCTTAATTTGTATGCTGTAATTGATTTACTTATATTATATCCATCATTTTAAATTGTTTTTCATTGTTCCCCCCTTTTTTCCCATCTTGTCTGTTTCTCTGGTACTCTTTCATAGGCCGACACGAGCTGAGCCCAGAAAAGGGATTTTGACGAAGGAAAAAAAATCTATTTCTGGGTGATTGGCTCGTGTCGCCCTATGAAACCCCCTTTTTTATGGTTTGTTTTTCCCCCCCTTGCAGGACAAGATGTATTTAACTGTTTTAATTAAGGATGACCGCTAGGGGCGCTGCTGTCCGTGGCGTCCTCTAGTAGTAGTAGTAGAGGCTGCATCGCCCGTTGGTATCAGCTCTCTCTTGGGGGGATTCTGATAGGAAGTTCTAATTGTGTTTTGTCTCGTGGTAGTGTTCCACACTCGCCCCTATTATCATACCGACACTTCTTTTTTAAGAGTGAGCGAGTCAGTTTTACTGACATTTTCTTAATTTTGTTTTTTTTTTTCTCTGGTAATTTAGGCTAATTTTACCTAGAAAAGAATGATATTAAGGATACTTTCATAGGGCGACACGAGCCAATCACCAGAAATAGATTTTCCTTCGTCAAAATCCCTTTATAGTACCCGACATCCTTTCACATGTTAATCCCGTTCTCAGTAGGAAAAAACTTTTATATACGTAGTAGTATTAGTGAAAGTATGAAACTTTATTCCCGGGGGTCATGGTTTGAACTGAATTCATTTTTTACCTTGTAATCGGTGGTTTTATCCTTACTGCCATCACAACTGAAACTCCACAGTGCTTATTTGATTGTAATTATTCACATTTTGGTCTTAATTCACACTGCTGTTCCTGGTTCCTAAGCACTCACACCACAAACAATTACGAGCAGCAGACGACGACACTCTTTAAGAGGTGCAAAGCTTTATTCCCTAATTGTTTACTTTACTCATTATTAGTTTTAACTTTACTTCAAAATGTTTATTTAATTCATGTCTATTATCCCTTTTTTGCAACCAAATTACCCAAAAAAAATTATTCGATATTTCTAAAGTAGTTACAATCCAATGTTTCTAACCTTGTCGTACATCTGGCTGCCGAAAAACCATCACAGAGCAGACGACGGATTAGTGGATTACATATAATTTTTTTTTTTTTGCTAGCACTTTTCATTGATTTAAGTCATTAGTATTTTGATTTTTTTTAAATAACTGTATGCCAGAAATAAATGTAACCTTTAATGTTTGCATGCTAAGAATGCAAAATCATCGTTGCCACATTAGGCAGCTTCACACATACGCCGATATATGTTATAAACTTGTTTCCATGAATTCTAGTTGTCTAGTAATGCAATGATGATTAAAAATTGCTTTAATATTATGTATATATACTTTCAAATATATAGGCTTTCACTAATTTCTACATTTGTGTAAGTCTTATATCCAGTTTTGGAGGGTGAACACACCAATAGGCAACAGTGAATTCCATGTGAAATAAAATGCACAATGAAATGTCAAGTTATAATTCAAGCAACATATTATGAATAAAAATGATATTGTAATGATACAATTAAGTTTGTTCATACTTACCTGGCAGATATATATATAGCTGTATTTTTCCGAATCCGACAGAAATTTAAACACTTACGACACACGCAGTGGGAGTCAGGTGGTTAGTACCCATTCCCGCCGCTGGGAGGCGGGTATCAGGAATCATTCCCATTTTCTATTCATAATTTTTTATTTCCACTGTCTCCTGAGGGGAGGTGGGTGGGTACTTGATTATATATATGCCAGGTAAGTATGAACAAACTTAATTGTATCATTACAATATCATTTTGTTCATGAAACTTACCTGTCAGATATATATATAGCTGAATCCCACCTTTGGTGGTGGGAGTAGACAGAATAGAAGATTTTAGGAAACAAAATATATATGCAGATAATTGATATCTTGATTCCTTACCTGTTAGCATAGCTGACTTCGAGGTTACTGCCGCGTAAGTCTGCTTGTGCTACTAGAGTTGCCAGCGAGGTAGAGACCTATAATAGCTGGTGCACTCCAGATTGATCTGTCAACAGGGCGAGACCACGACGTGACTAGACCATAGACCATACAAATGTAGGGCAACGAAGTAAAAACCAAACCACCTGGCGTAGCCTACCAAAAGTATCCCACATAGACTAAGCTAATGGAAGGGAGATCCGCCGCAGGCGGTCAACCCCCACAAACCATAACACAAGTTAAAAACTCCCCTAAACCATTAAAGGATAGGATGAGCGCTACCTCCTGCCCCCAAAACAGTGTCTGCAGCGACGTATGGTCCTAGCGAGTAACAATTTTTCGTATGTTGCTTTCACCTCCCGCAGGTAGTGTGAAGCGAACACCGAATTGCTTCGCCAATAAGTGGCGCTCAAAATGTCTTTGATTGCCATATTCTTGTGAAAAAGCCACGAAGTAGCAATAGCCCTCAACTCGTGGGCTTTCACTTTCAGCAAGCTCCATGTCACTTTCACCACACTTTTCATGGGCTTCCTTAACCGTACTTCTTAAGAAGAACGCCAGTGCATTCTTCGACATCGGAAGATCTGGTTTTTTCACAGAGCACCACAAGTTCTCCGAAGAACCTCTGCATGCTCTGGTTCTCTGCAAATCAAAAAAAAAAACTTGAGAGCCCTGACAGGACACAGGACTCTCTCAGCTTCAGGTCCCACTAGCTCCGACAACCCCTTGATCTCGAACGTTCTCGGCCAAGGGTTGGAAGGGTTCTCGTTCTTTGCCAAGAACGTAGGACTTAAGGAACAAACTGCACTATGATCCTTGAACCCAATATGCTTGCTTATGACTTGAATTTCGCTAACCCTCTTCGCCGTCGCCAGAGCGGTTAGGAAAACAGTCTTCTTAGTAAGATTCCTAAGCGAGGCTAAATGGAGCGGTTCAAATTGACTCGACATGAGGAACTTCAGTACCACGTCTAAGTTCACGATGGTACCTTAGGTTGGAGAACTTTCACAGTCTCAAATGATCTAATGAGATCATGAATGTCTTTATCATTCGCTAAGTCGAGTCCTCTATGTCTGAAGACCACAGAAAGCACGCTTCTGTAGCCTTTAATGTCGCAGGGAACGGCTAGTTCGCTTCTTTCCTAAGATGAAGAAGGAAATCTGCTATCTGGCTCACAGAGGTTGAGGTGGAGGAAATGCCCTTCCTTCTGCACCAACTTCTAAAGACAGCCCACTTTGATTGGTAAACTGCGACTGAGGAGGGCCTCCTTGCGTTGGCAATCGCCGTTGCCACAGGTCTTGAAAAACCCCTCGCTCTGGCCAACTTCTTGATAGTCTGAACGCAGTCAGACTCTAGAGCGGGGAGGTTTTTTGTGGTACCTCTCGAAGTGGGGCTGTCTGAGTAGATCTTTTCCTTAGGGGCAGAGTCCTCGGAAAGTCTATTAGGAAGGACATCACCCCTCCGTGAACCAGTCGGCCGCTGGCCAGCAAGGTGGGGGCGATGAGGGTCATTCTCGCTCCTTCTGATGCAGCGAACTTCCTCATTACTTCCCCCGAGTATTTTGAATGGGGGAAAAGCGTAGACGTCTAGTCCCGACCAATTCCACAGTAGGGCGTCTACTGCCACTGCTCCCGGGTCCAGAACTGGGGAGCAATACAGCGGAAGTCTCTTCGTTCGGGAAGTTGCGAAAACGTCCACATGAGGACGTCCCCACAGCTTCCATAGCGCCTGGCATACTTCCTGATGAAGGGTCCATTCCGTCGGCAGAAGCTGTCCTTGCCGACTGAGAAGGTCCGCTCGCACGTTTTCCACGCCTGACACAAACCTTGTCAGAAATCGTGACGTTTTGCGCCTTCGCCCACATCAGATATTCCTCGCGATGACGAACAGAGAATGAGAGTGAGTTCCCCCTGTTTTCCTGAGGTATGCCAAGGCTGTGGTGTTGTCCGAGTTTATTCTGAACCACTTTGCTGGAGACTTCCTCCTCGAAGAACCTCAGAGCGAGGTAAACCGCTGAGAGTTCTTTTAGATTGATGTGCCAGGACACCTGTTCCCCTCTCCAGGTGCCTGACACTTCTCTCCCTCCAGTGGTTGGCTCCCAACCGGTGGAGGACGCGTCGGAGAACAACACTAGGTCGGGGTTCCGAAGCTTGAGCGAAAGACCTTCCGCAAGCTTCTTTGGATCCAACCACCATTTGATGGTGCTTTTTCACTTCTTCCGTCAAAAGCAAGACCTCTTCTAGATCCTGTTTTTGCGTGACCAATTGCTTGAGAGGAAGAACTGAAGTGTCGGAGGTGCAACCTTCCCAGAGAAACAAACTTCTCCAGTGAGGAAATGGTCCCCAGCAGACTCATCCATTCCCTCACCGAGCATGTTTCCTTCCCAGAAAGGCCGACACTTTGTCCAGGCATTGAAGTTGTCGTGCCCCTGGGACGGAAAAGCCCGAAAAGCCACTGAGTCCATCTGAATCCCCAGATAGACTAAGGATTGAGAAGGAGTCAGATGCGACTTCTCGAGATTCACCAGAAGTCCCAGGGACTTCGCTAACGACAGAGTCGTGTGCAGGTCCTTCAGACACCTGTCTGGCGATGAGGCTCGAATAAAAGCCAGTCGTCTAGGTAGAGAGAGATCCTTATATCCGCAAGATGGAGCCACCTCGCAACGTTCTTCATAAGAACGGTGAACACCATCGGCGCCGTGCTGAGACCGAAGCAGAGTGCCCTGAATTGGAAAATCTTCCCTTTCAGGACAAACCGCAGGTATTCCTTGAACGGGGATGGATGGGGACGTGAAAGTATGCGTCCTGAAGGTCTAACGAGACCATCCAATCCCCGGTCTTAAAGCTGCAAGCACGGATTGAGGTGTCTCCATCTGAACTTCTGCTTGGTAACGAAGCGATTTCAGACTGCTGACATCCAGAACGGGGCGCCACCCCCTGACTGCTTCGGCACTAGGAACAGACGGTTGTAGAACCCCGGAGAACTCCGGTCGAAGACTTGTTCCACTGCCTGCTTCTCGATCATTTGATCTAATAGATCGTGAAGCACTGTCTGTTTTCTCCCTGATACGACGGAGACAATCCTTTGGTGTCGAAGACAGCGGGGGTAAACGACAGGAAAGGAATTCTGTACCCCTTCTTGACGATGTCCAGAGACCAAGCGTCGGCACCTCTCTCTTCCCAAGCTTCCGCGAAATGTAGAAGTCTGGCTCCTACGGTGTCTGAAGGACTTCCCTCTCACTTCTTGCTCTTGGAAGGAGCGGGAGTCTTGCCTCTGAAAGAGCCTCTTCCTCGAGGGGCTGGCTTCGAGGAAGAAGCGGGTCGAAAGGGCTTCGACTTCTTCAAAGCAGAGGACCCAGAAGCCGAAGAAGTAGCAGGCTTCCTAGAAGACTGAGCCAGAAGGTCTTGAGTTGCTTTCTCCTGGAGACTGGCTGCTATGTCCTTTACCATAGACTGGGGGAAGAGATGTTCTGAGAAAGGAGCGAAAAGAAGATCCGCTTTTTGCGCTGGTGAGACCGACTTTGCAGTGAAATTGCAAAAAAGTGCTCTTTCTTAAGCAGTTCCCGTGCTGAAATGAGCAGCCAATTCCTCAGAAACCATCCCTGACGGCCTTGTCCATGCAAGACAATACACTGGACAGCTCCCCCAGAGTGATGGAATCAGAACTCCTGGACCTGGCATCAATACCCCCAGGCACCAGTCAAGAAATTAAAGACCTCTAGTGTCCTGAAGAGGCCTTTAAGGTGAAAGTCTAACTCGCTATGTGTTCCACGAGACCTTCGAGGAAGACAAAAAGATCTTCTGGTGGCGTCTACCATGCTACCAAAGTCTCCTTGAGCTGAGGCTGGAAGCTTAACTCCGACGTTTTCTCCCGTCTCATACCACATACCAGCTTTGCCACCAAGTCTTGAAGGTGGTAAAGCGAAAGAAGTCTTGCCTGAAGCTTTCCTCTTTTCCATCCAAATCATGGACCTTTCTAAAAAGCTTGCTTCGTAGAAAGCGACTTCTTCATCCTCACAAAGCCCGAGATCTTAGCAGCTTTGGAAGACGAAACTGAGAGGGAGGAGTACGTGGAGCTTCAGGTTTGGAAGGTGTCTGCAAAGACTGACTGAAGTAAACGAGTCAAAACCTTGTAGTCCGTCGAAACTGGAGCCAACTGCTGTTCTTCGTCCCTTTCGACGAAAGCGTCACTAACTTCCTCTTCAGACACTGGAGAAAGTCGGAGGAAGTAAAGAAGAGTCCCGAGCTTTCTCAAAAGAGAAAGAACGCGAACAGGAAGAGTTTCCCGCCTCCGCTTGTGCTTGCGGAAGTGGAAAACTGACGTCCGTATGCGCGCGTTTTGCGTCCGAAGCCAATCTACTGGCGCCGACAGAAGCGCGCTCAAACTCCACAGTGTACACCTGGCGTCACTTGCGCGCTGAGTGTCCACAGGTCGTGCGCGCCGAGCGTCCACTGATGCTCGCCGAGCGTCCACTGATGCGCGCCGAGCGTCCACTGGTGCGCGCCGAGCGTCCACTGTGCGCCGAGCGTCCACTAACACTCGCTGAGCGTCCACTGGCGCTCGCGAAACTTGCACCGAGTCACGTTCGGCGTCCACTAAAGCGCGTTTGACTTTCGCAGAAGCGCGTTCTGCATCTAAAGAAACTCGCTTCTTATCCACAAGTTTCGTATCAGCGGAAACAACCGCTTCACGAGAGCGAGAAACGAATTTCTCGCCTCCTCTAGAAAGTTGCTGGGGAGCAGGACTAACTCTAGAGGGAGACTCAAACGGAGAGAGAGAGAGCAAGGAGAGGGAGAGGGAGAACGCCTCGACCTCTTCACAGGAAGGTTGTCATCCTTACGGCGACGTGGAGCAGTCTTTCCTCGAAGGAAAACATCTCGAAGTTGCTGCTGAAGAGACTGAAGAATCTTGCTTGTAGGTGAAGCCTCCTTTTCTGGGGAGGGGCTGATCCTGTGAGCAGGAGAGCGGCGAGGGGACGCCTTCTTGCTACTCCAGGAAACCGCCGCTTCACGCACCTTAGAGCGACTGCGGCGCTCGAAAGAAACATCTAGGGAAGACTCCGCCTCCGACGAATCCTTACGCTTCTTCTGCGGAGGAAAGCAGCAAACGCACTATCAGGCGACGAGCAAAGTTCCGGAGAACAACTTGGACTGTGAAGCGTCCCGACGCGAGCCGTCCTTTTCAGCGGACGTGATGCGGTATGAGAGTCTTCCACCCCCTGCGCGGGGAGGAAGCTTCAGAAGAAGAAAAGCACTCCTTGAGAAGACGTGCACGCGCACGTCCTTGGCACAGTCTGGGTATGTTCGTCAGAAGCTGCCGAAGGCACGCCAGATCGGTGGGGGTTCCTCGTAACCCTCCTTCGACTTTCGACATGCTCTCTCCCCGTAATCTGGGAGTCAAGCAGAGGTCTAGGTCACTAGAGGCGAAATGAGGCCGATCTGACGCACCCTCCACTACACAAGGGGCACTTTCACTGCACTTTTCTTCACTTTTGCTCTCCAGAGCTAACACTTTTGATTCTAAGTTACGAATCGATTCAAGAATTAGCGATAACGTATTACCTTCTACCGACACTGTCTCAGGGGCCGGAGGCAACACTACAGGGGTAGGAGCATAATTACAGAAGGAGGGTTAGCAGGAGAATAATTTAAATCTTGCCTACCTGAAACACTCCTGGAGGAAGACCTCCTTAACCTATCTCGTTCAAGTTTCTTAAGATAGGTTTCATACGCCTTCCATTCCGACTCTGTTAGTCTTTCACACTCCTTACAACGACTTTCAAACGTACATTCATTCCCCTGCACACTTTACAAACAGAATGTGGGTTCTACTGAAGCTTTCAGTAGCCTACCTCTACATTCAGCCATCGAACAAAATCTAGCGCTAGTAGAACTAGACCCTGACATCTTGATCAAAGAAAATTCAATACCAAAATCAATTCAAACCAAAGTCAACGTGTGCCAAGCCACCGATCCAATTCAGATACCAAAGAAAAACCAAAAGGGATACTCAAGTAGCTAGTAAGTTTCCAAAATCTGGACGGAGGTGCTGCAAACAGGTGTTTCCAGCACCGGCGACAGAAAAATTATGAATAGAAAATGGGAATGATTCCTGATACCGCCTCCCAGCGGCGGGAATGGGTACTAACCACCTGACTCCCACTGCGTGTGTCGTAAGTGTTTAAATTTCTGTCGGATTCGGAAAAATACAGCTTATATATATCTGACAGGTAAGTTTCATGAAACAAAATTCCTAAATTCTCATATATATATACTATATAGATATATATATATATATATATATATATATATATATAATATATATATATATATATATATGAATACATTTATATATATATATATCAATACACACACACACACACACACACACACACATATATATATATATATATATATATATATATATATATATATATGACTGGTAAAAGTGTTCTGTAACAACAGAATTCCATCTAATAAAAGGAGCCCATAAAAACACCAAAATGTAGAGAGAAAAGTACTATATTTCAGAGACTGCTGTCTCTCTCTTCAGGTATATGAATGAGAAAAGTTTACAGAAAAGGTGGTATTTATACCAAGAGATTCGTCCACAAGTAAGCCAATTTAGGTCACCCCCGCTGATAATCTTCCTTTAATCTTCTTAAGCGTTGGTTGAATGAACACTGCGTCGACGATGTCCGAGGTCCAATTCCTTTTGAGATGTTCATTACCTGCTTCTCTTTATTAAGGCCGATTCCATCATTTGACTCTTGTACGGCAGTTGCTGCTATAAATTACACGTGACATATTCCAGTTTATTCTATGGTTATGTTCATTTATATGATTGAAAATAGCCGAGTTCTGTTGTCCATACCTAACTGACGTTTGTGTTGTATTAATCTCTGGGGAAGTGATTTACCTGTAAATCCGATGTAAGATTGGTCACAGTCCTGGCATGGGATCTCATATACCCCAGAGTCTTTGGGCGATGTCTTTTGTTGGACGTTAATCAGGGATTTGGCTAAGGTATTTGGGTAGGTAAATGCAAAAGGGTTGGATTTCCCAAGGGTGTGAGTTACTCTCTTAATCGTCTCCAGGTGGGGAATTTTTATTTTATTGTTGGGTGTGTCTCTGGTCTTGTCTTTAGGGGGTCGGTAGAAAATTACGTTTGCTTTTTGAATTGCTTTCTCAATTATATGGTCAGGATACTTTAAAGATGAAAGTTGCTTGCGAATTAGTTCAAATTCTTTTTCCAGGAAATCTGGGGAACAAATTCGTAAGGCTCTTAAGAATAGGTTGCTAGCTAGACTTATCTTGATAGTATTGTCATGATAGCTAAAGTAGTGAATATATGAAAGTGAGAACGTTGGCTTTCTGTATATGGTAAATTTGTATTCTGTCGTGTCTCTGATTATTAAAACATCAAGAAAAGGAATTTTGTTGTCTGTTTCCCATTCAACTTTAAATTTGATGCTGGGCACTAATGCGTTTAATTTTGAGAGGAATTCATTAAAATTACCCCACTTATTATCCCAAAATGTTAGTATGTCATCCACGTATCTCATCCACAGCATGTTTTTGGGTTTTATTGCATTTATTACTGTAGTTTCAAAGTATTCCATGTACAGATTGGCTAAAATAGGACTTAAAGGACTACCCATACTACACCCGAATTTTTGCTTGTAGAATGATTCCCCGAATGAAAATACGTTATTAGATGCACATAATTCAACTAACTTTATTATTTTGTCAAGTGCCAAAGGGAAATGATCTGAATAGGGGATAATTTTTCCCTTAAAAACTGAAGAACGTCCTGTACTGGTACTTTTGTGAATAGGGAGTCTACGTCAAGGCTTTTTAAAAGTTTTATGTTGTGAAGTGGTATATGTGCTTCTCTGAATTTGTGACAAAAGTCTTCCGAGTGTTTGATGTGACTGGAGAAAAAGTGCCTAAAAAAGGAGAAGGAGGCCAGCTAAACCATTAGAAATTTGTAATGAAAGCTCCGGCGCATGAAACGATGGGTCTGAATGGAAGATTGTCTTTGTGAGTTTGGGAAGACCATAAAAGTAGGGTAATTTAGGATTAATTACTTTAAATTTCTCTAATAGTTCAATACTCTTTTTTGTCTTGCCAATTAATCTTACTTTTCCGAAAAAATTCTGTGGGGAACGTTCTGGAGGGGATTTTTCGTCAGTTTTTCGTAAGTATTTGTGTCGCTAAGGAGCTGGTTGATTTTGTCGAGGTAGAAGTCTTTGTCCATTATTACAATTTTTGCCGTCTTTGTCGGATCTACTTATTATAACATCTAACTTTTCTAAATGGTTAGCTGGCCTCCTTTCTCCTGTTTTTTAGGCACTTTTTCTCACAGTCACATTCAAACACTCGGAAGACTTTTGTCACAAAATTCAGAGAAGCACATATACCACTTCACAACATAAAACTTTTAAGCCTTGACGTAGACTCCCTATTCACAAAAGTACCAGTACAGGACGTTCTTCAGTTTTTAAGGGAAAAAATTATCCCCCTATTCAGATCATTTCCCTTTGGCACTGACAAAATAACTAAAGTTAGTTGAATTATGTGCATCTAATAACGTATTTTCATTCGGGGAATCATTCTACAAGCAAAAAGGTTCGGGTGTAGTATGGGTAGTCCTTTAAGTCCTATTTTAGCCAATCTGTACATGGAATACTTTGAAACTACAGTAATAAATGCAATAAAACCCAAAAACATGCTGTGGATGAGATACGTGGATGACATACTAACATTTTGGGATAATAAGTGGGGTAATTTTAATGAATTCCTCTCAAAATTAAACGCATTAGTGCCCAGCATCAAATTTAAAGTTGAATGGGAAACAGACAACAAAATTCCTTTTCTTGATGTTTTAATAATCAGAGACACGACAGAATACAAATTTACCATATACAGAAAGCCAACGTTCTCACTTTCATATATTCACTACTTTAGCTATCATGACAATACTATCAAGATAAGTCTAGCTAGCAACCTATTCTTAAGAGCCTTACGAATTTGTTCCCCAGATTTCCTGGAAAAAGAATTTGAACTAATTCGCAAGCAACTTTCATCTTTAAAGTATCCTGACCATATAATTGAGAAAGCAATTCAAAAAGCAAACGTAATTTTCTACCGACCCCCTAAAGACAAGACCAGAGACACACCCAACAATAAAATAAAAATTCCCCACCTGGAGACGATTAAGAGAGTAACTCACACCCTTGGGAAATCCAACCCTTTGCATTTACTACCCAAATACCTTAGCCAAATCCTGATTAACGTCCAACAAAAGACATCGCCCAAAGACTCTGGGTATATGAGATCCATGCCAGGACTGTGACCAATCTTACATCGGATTTACAGGTAAATCACTTCCCCAGAGATTAATACAACACAAACGGTCAGTTAGGTATGGACAACAGAACTCGCTATTTCAATCTATAAAATGAACATAACCATAGAATAAACTGGAATATGTCACGTGTAATTTATAGCAGCAACTGCCGGTACAAGAGTCAAATGATGGAATCGGCTTAATAAAGAGAAGCAGGTAATGAACATCTCAAAGGGAATTGGACCTCGGACATCGTCGACGCAGTGTTCATTCAACCAACGCTTAAGAAGATTAAAGGAAGATTATCAGCGGGGTGACCTAAATTGGCTTACTTGTGGACGAATCTCTTGGTATAAATACCACCTTTTCTGTAAACTTTTCTCATTCATTATACCTGAAGAGAGAGACAGCAGTCTCTGAAATATAGTACTCTTCTCTACATTTGGTTTTGTGTTTTATGGGCTCCTTTTATTAGATATATATATATATATATATATATATATATATATATATATATATATATATATATATATAGATATGCTTAAAAAAACACAGAA
>NC_061110.1:61047795-61097838 GCF_015104395.2 Macrobrachium nipponense | reverse complement strand
GCTTAAAAAAACACAGAAGATGCACGTGACTTCATAAATAAGCGAATCCCACAGGAAAATGATAGTCAGAAATCCAAGCACTTTCGTCTTTACTGAGACATTGTCAAGGAGCTAATGAAATACAATTGGAGAGAAAGGTCTCAGGAACACAACAAGATCAAGAATACCAGAAGGTTAATTGTCAAAAGGGTAAAAATTAAGAGATAATCCAGGATTATCGGATATCACACGGTCACAAACCTAAACAGATTTGACCCTAACCGAAATTACGAAGTACAGTATCTTTACAGTCCAAAACATTTAAAAACTGAATATATTAATTTTGTTGCTTATATTTATCTACAACTTTTTTCATTATGAAAGCATAGAGTTTAAATAAACCAAGACTTAAATTTAGAACATTTCTATTATTTGACTTGATGAAACAAGATTCTATGATATTCCTTTTAACTGTGTCATTACAGGGGATTAAGGCTCTTGCTTGACTCCAGTTAATAGGTTGGTCTAAAGTTCTCATATGTACGAATAATGCATTCGATATTTGCCCAGTTCTCACAGAATACTGATGCTGTTTGAGACATGAAAGAGATTTACCGGTCTGTCCGTAACAGACTTTATCACACTTTTTGCAAGGAATTTCATATATGCAGCCTGGAAGATCTTTAGGAGAATTTTTGATTACTAAACTCTTGACATTAATATTACTGAAAACAACATTTATGTTAAAAAGCTTTAAAATTCTAGGAATATCTAAAAACCTTTCATCATAGGGAAATTTTAGAATGTTATGCTTACTAAATTCAAGTTTGTCATTAGTTGAATAAAATGTTTTTCTAGCTCTTTTCCATGCCAAATCTACAAAAGTCCTTGGGTATTTAAGTTTCAATGCAATATCATAAACAGTTTTAATTTCTGCGTCAATAAACTGCGGGCTACAGACACGTAAAACCCTTAGGAACATTCCAAAAAAACAGAGAATTTAACATTTTGATGGTGATCGGAGTAGTAATGAACAAAAGAGGCAATGTTAGTTGATTTTCAAAAGACTGAAAAGGTGAAATTTCTATAATTTCTATGGACAGTTACATCAAGAAAATTCAAATTACAATTTCTTTCTTCCTCTACAGTAAATTTTATAGAAGGGACTAAATTATTGAGATTATTAAGGAATTCCTGGAGATTTTTGTGAACTGGCCAAATACAGAAAATAGCATCCACATATCTAAACCAAATAACTTTTTGGGGCAAAATTCTTGGTAAGAGTTTTGTCTAAAAAAATTCCATGTAAATATTGCTGAGGACAGGAGATAAGGGATTACCCATAGCCATGCCAAACTTTTGTACAAAAAATTCCCCATTAAAACAAAATTTGGTAGGAAACATTTCTAACACGAATGTTAAAAACAATGTTGATTTTATAAACAAATTGAATAGTTTAAATTTGAATTTTGATTTTAATATGGTTAGTTTTGATGTTGTCTCTTCATTTACAAAAGTGCCTGTAGATGACTGACTTGAATATTTGGAGGATGAATTAGAACGTCATGACATTCCCCTAAGTGTAGCGAACCTTATTAGTCTCAAATGGTTATGTATCAAAGATAGTAAATTTTGTTTTAATGGGGAATTTTTTGTACAAAAGTCCACTGACTGATGACCATCTCTGGTGTCAGGACGTGTTAAAAGTACTTTTTCGAAGGGTGGCCGAACCGCAGTAGTCGGTGAGTTGGCTAGTCCAGGCAGAGGTTTACCTTAAGTGAAATTAGCGTATCTATTGATAGTTTGTATAAATACATATTACAGCAATTTTACCATTGTTGCATTACTATGACAACTAGGGTTCATGGAAACAGTAAATGCATCGGCGTATGTGTGAAGCTCCACTAGATTGGCAACGATAAGTCTTTTGCCGTCGTCTGCTCGTACTTCAGAAATATCTGTAATTTTTCGGGGTTAATTTGGTTGCAAAAAAAAAAAAAAAAAAAAAAAAAAAAAAAAAAAAAAAGAGATGATAGACATGAATTAAATAAACATTTTGAAGTAAAGTTAAACTAAATAATGGGTAAAGTTTGTAAATGCATCAGCGTATGTGTGAAGCTCCACTAGATTGGCAACAATGAGTCTTTTGCCATCGTCTGCTCGTACTTCAGAAATATCTGTAATTTTTCGGGGTTTATTTGGTTGCAAAAGAGAGATAATAGCAATGAATTAAATAAACATTTTGAAGTAAAGTTAAACTAAATAATGAGAAAAGTAAACAATTAAGGGAATAAAGCTTTGCACCTCTTAAACAGTGTCGTCGTCTGCTGCTCGTAACTGTGTTTGCGGAGCGAGTGCTTAGGAACCAGGAATAGCAACGTGGTTTAAGTGCGATGTGGAGTGAATTAAGACCAAAATGTGTATAATTACGATCAAATAAGCACTATGGAGTTTCAGTTGTGATGGCAGTAAGGATAAAAACACCGATTACAAGGCAAAAATGAATTCAGTTCAAACCATGACCCCGGGAATAAAGTTTCATACTTTCACTAACATAGGCAACAAAATATTGTTTTATTGTGCTGATTACAACTGCAATCTTGAGTAAGATCAATAAACGTTACATATATACGCTAACATTGTTCAAATGAGTGCTGGGAAGGCAGGGAAAGATGGTGGTCGTCACTGATCAGAACCTGTACATCCACACGGTAGCAGCCATATTGGATTTCAAAACTGCCTTGAAAACAAGTTTTACGAAGAGCGTCACATGCTTATTTAAATTCGTATGGGGCTTTCATAGATCACATTATGTTGACGAAACTTAAATCTTTTGAATGGTATGCCTAAAGTTGTAATTGTATTCTTGTTTCACCAATTAAATATAGAGTGAACAAGGCCTGGCCAGCGCGACGATGATGGATCGTCCGCGGTTGTTTACCCTATTGCCCTTTACAGCTCGGAGAAACCTGAAAACACTTGTTTATCGGCAAAAAATTATGTATTAAGGTAAAAAACCGCATGGTACAGGGGTGGACCATCTAAGATCAATGTGTACAACCCCAAGAAAAGTACATTATAACGCGTCCTGACCCCGGAGTAGAGGTCTTTAGTTCCGTTTCTCACCAACAACAAGTCGCGTCTGATGCCCATCTCCGATGTCAGGACGCGTTATAATGTACTTTTTTTGGGGTTGTACACATTGATCGTACATGGTCCACCCCTGTACCATGTGGTTTTTTACCCTATTACACAGTCACATTGCTGTCACTGATATGCCTGAGGCGGTAAATAAGGGTTCGCGCATGCGCAACTCACAGCCATACCAATATCTATCGAGATCAGAATACGGCTGCCGTACCAAAATCCAGTTTGTATTTTAAACTCATCTCATTGCATACAACAATTCTAGGTGGGTTTCATACTAGTTGGGTACTATTCCGTGGCGGCCTAGACTATGGCAGTTGCGGTTTTACTATGCAGTTTTACCTACTGAACAAGAATTTTAAGTAATATTTATTCGGACGACTGTAATTAACCCCCAGGGGCTCGTAATAAACATGGCGAAATGCATTAGACGCCCCAATTCCAGGTGGCTTTCCTATTCGCGGGGGCGAACGATGCGGTCATGCAGAATGCTTCTGTATAGAAACACCTAATACCAGGGGCCCAAGGCAGGTCAAGGGACTGTGCCCTAGCCTAAGTAACCTAAGTGAGGTTGGGATGATACCTAAGGTCTGGACAGGTTAGGATATGGCTTTCTGGAAAAGATAATGTTTTCGTATTTGGAACCTGTTCCCGTCGTTCTACACTCGCCCAGGAGGTGCGACGAGGCAGCATTGAGAGCTTAGGTAGGTAAAGTCTGCGAGCTTCATCTTCTGAAGGCGCGGTGGCGGAGCGGATGGCTACTGGGTCAAAATGATCACGCCGCTGCACAAGCCTTCTCGAGAGCCCCATGGAATGCATAGATCTAATTCTGCCTTATTTACATCAGTCACTTGTGCAGTACTCCCTCAGCCAGGGTGGAAGGAAGAAAATCTACAGAAAATTGTCTGGCCAGTGGCCACCATCACGCTGTCTCGAACAAAGACCCGCCAATTGTAACGAAAACAGCATTGATATTTACCTCTTGAGATACACGCCACCCTTGCATAGAACTGGCCCCATACGCGACGGATTTGCCTTCTTCATCATTGCTGATCTTATCCGTCACAGGCACAGACAAATAGGCTCCCATTTTTGAACACTGGTTTATTTGTTAACAACATATAGCAACATACGACTGCCAACATACACAGACACAATCATTACAGTTCAAGAGGCAGCCGACATGTCTCAAACAACGAGTAGGGAGACTCTCCGTTGCCATATAGTATTATCGTTTAATTTGATGTCACATTAACGAAAGCAATCGGAAGTGAGTAATGATACGTTACTACATTGCGGAATTTAAATTATATATAAACGTTATATCACTTTTATATTCTTTTATTTCTAACTTAATTCGGAGATATGTAACCTGGAATGGTATGAAGCTTTCTATCGTATTGTGTGGTTATCGTACTATGAAAGCTGACCTCTACGCCACATCAGTCAGAATTTTGCTAAATCGTAAATAAAGTAACATTAGAAAATACACAGAATTCTTGCTTAAAGTGTACCCTAAATTACCAGAGACAGAGTAGCGAAGTCTTATAAATAAAAGGATTGTGAGATGCAAAATTGGGATCTTCAAGTTTAAGGCGCTCTAGCTAGGTACGCTATATCAAAAATGGCGCACTGTTTAAATTGTAAAAACCAAAAATTCAATTTGAATATTTAAGGCATTTCCACTGGGCCTTTAGTGCTGAGACTGCTCGTCTTTTTAGAGTAAAAAATCTTTAATTTGGTATCGCCTTCCAAAAAACAGAGCTGATTCCTGATTCGGCTCGAAGAACTACCTACGTCATGACCAACGTAGATGAAATTCAATGCAATATTGACAATGTTGTTAAAGATGTAGATTGTGAGAATTGTGGACAAAAGCTATGCAGAATCACTCAAGACCAAAATAAAAAATCGTGCTATTGATCATATCTACAGACGAAGAGAGCACAGCAGCAAATGAAAAGAAGCAAATTAATTATGAGTCAAATAACGGTGCCAGTTGAACAGGTTAAAACAAGAGACGGACACATTTGTAAGATTTTCGAATAGGAAAAACTTAGAAAAAGCACTATCAAAGATTCGGGAATCAGTAATATATCGGTAAATATGAACGGTAAACTTAAAAACTCAAAATAAAAATGGTATATGTTCCGAAGGACGAAGATTACATTTTCAATGACATTAAAAAAAAAAAGAATCGATGGATAACTATACTGTTTTTTTATCTGTCCATCCGCCTGTGGTGTTTTTGTATGGTAACAATGCGTCTCGGGCTTTAGATAGTTATGCTATTTGTAAGTTTTAGGTAAATAAAAGGATATCTGGGTGTACCTTTGCAACTGAAAAGTGTTTTAATAATTTACTGTATACGAATTACACCGTTAATATTCGAAATAGGATATTATAATCATTGAATGTAAGCTGAATGTAACTATCTAAAACCCGGGACACAGTGTTACCATACAAAAACACCACAGGCGGGTGGACAAATGGAAAAAATCAGAGTATAGTATACTCACATTTCTGTAGTCGAATACTTGAAAATTGTAAACGAAATGAAAGCCAAAGATGACAAATATAAACACTATATCATCAATTGCACACCACATATACGAAAGAATAGCCGTTGCAGTGTGTAACCTATTGTTACATATACCCTATCAATGCTATAAATGTCAGGAATTCAGTCATGTGCAACAAATAATAGAAATGGCCAAGTTTGCCCTAAATGCAGTGAGAATCATACATCAAATGAATGTACTGGCACCACCTTAAAGTGTAGAAATTGTGATAGGAAAGGCCATAATGATACTGAACATGGAACATACGATGGGAATAAGTGCATAGTATATAAAGAACAAGTATCAAAGTCGAAAAATAATATGGATCATGGCTTTGACTATACTCTGTTGTTTTTTGTTTTTTTTCATCTGTCCATCCACCTGTGGTGTTTGCGCATGGTAACACTGCGTCCCGGGCTTTAAATATTATCCCATTTCGAATATTAACGGTGTAATTCGCATACATCAAATTATTAAAACACTTTTCAGTTGCAGATGTACACCCAGGTATCCTTTTATTTACCTAAAACTTACACATAGCGTAACTATTTAAAAGCCCGGAACGCAGTGTTACCATACACAAACACCACTAACGGGTGGACAGATGGGAAAAAACAGAGTACGTATAATAATCTATGCAATTTAATAAACATACAGTCAGTAGGAAATCAAATCAACGCTATTAGAAATCTTATAAATCATCACAGTCTAGATATATGCATGCTAACGGAGACTTGGCTATGCAATAATGTAATTAAGTTATTATATTCTAAAATAAACGAAATGGCGCGAGGGTCGCAAAACTTTTACAATGTACAGAGAGAAAACACAAAAGGTGGTGGAGTGGGAATCTTTGTCAGAAAAGTATACATAGTATCTATAATGAACGAAAATGTGTTCATATGCCAATACTAAAATTACACACATAAATAAACACATACATATCATAACAGTTTTCAAATTTACAAACCACCAGGCACAAGTAAGAGATCGTTCCTAGACAAATTCAGTGCCTTCCTAAACATGTTGGCTGATCACATAAATACAATGATTTGTGGTGACTTTAAACTGCAGTTAGATGATAATGATGACAATTATGTCAAAGAATTTATACAGTTACTTAAAAGCCAAGCCCTTGTAAATATTATGAAGAAACCGTCATCAGAACGGAACCATACCATCGATTCAGTGATACAAAACAAAACAATGAGATTGTGAGTGACATACAAGCCGAGTCTAAATGCTTGATATCCCCAACACATAAACTAGTTACATTTAGTATAAATATATGGAGAGGCTATGCTATGAAAAAAAAAAAAAAACTATCACTTACAGAAACAAAACCAACTTTAAAAATGATAAATTTATTGTTGAGAGCATAAAGAAAATAATAGAAAAAAAGCCAGGAGTGCAAGTGTAATTTTAGGTATACCTTATTGACAGGTGAGTGGTGACCAGATATGCGTAAGCTGTTTTACAGACTACAGCAAAAGTATAATAGCATCAAACTACGGCGATAAATGTCCAGAAGTGACAAGGCAAATAATAGTTAAAGAAAAGGCCAAATGGTTTAACAGTGAATTATGTGAAGCTAAGAAAAAATAAATGGTAAACGCATGGAAAAAGATCGAAAGAATCTAGATGTAATGAAAATTGGTCACTGTATAAGGCAGCCAGAAATCAGTACAACGGGTTGATTATGAAAACCAAGAAAATAGATTACAATAAAATGTTCAGTGAGGAGAAAAATCGTAGAAAATAAAAGAAATAAAAATTCTCGATAATTTAGCCGGAATATTAGGTCTCAAATTAGAAAAAGTTCTACTTGATGTAACCAGTGTCCACAAGAACCTGGCTGGTGACTTTGAGAACTTCGAAGAAAAAATTGAAAGAATCTATCATAGTTTAGAAAAGGAGATCTCCATTCTGACCTAACAGTGATCATAATAAGAAATAGCAAATTCAGTAAGTTTGAAGAACAGTATAAAAAAACACATACTGTGAAAATGAACCGTTTCCTATAAGTGACTTAAAAGAGACAAAAATTTTTAATCAGTTGCGGGAGCTATATGAGTTTAGTACAGGCATCCATCCCAAATACTGAAAAGCTTGCTTGTATAAAGCCGGCTTACAAAGAAAAATTTTATAAGGAAAATCTAAGCTTTTATAGGCTGATATTGAACCTGTCGTTCTTATGAAAACTTATATAAACGGTAGTCACGAACAAACGTAGAAACACTTGAAACAACTCAACATTAAGCCTGATGATCAGTCAGCTTACAGAAAAAAACTATCTGAACAGAAATTACATTGAGCGCAATTACAAATATATAAAAATTATAGCAAGCATAAAATGTGGTGTCTTGGTTATGCTTGACCTCAGTGCAGCATTTGACAGTTGACCACTGTCTGCTGCCTGAAGACTTGAGAGCAGTAGTTGTTGAAGATGATGTATTCAAATAGTAGTACAAAAGCTACTTGGAAAACAGGAAGATTGCAGGGATTATGTCAAATGGGAAATCTGACAAGAATAGCCTAACTAGAGGAGTAGTGCCCCAAGGCAGCGTCCTGAGTCCACTGCTACTTGGCATTTACACAATTGAATCTCGAATTCTAAACAGGCACAAGATTAGGTACAAACTATATTCTGATGACACTCTCTATTTTCCTCTCAAAACGGTAGAAGATGCCATTAGTAAAATTGATGCAATAATGAAAGATATAAAAAAAAATGTGTTTGACGAAGAAACTAAAACTCATTGAAGACAAAACTGAATGTATGCTATTTGGACTGGTTAGTGAACTACGAAAATATGAATACTTCAAAAGAATAACTATGGGCTCGTCATCCATAAACATTGTAGCGGCAGTGAAGAACTTAGGAGTCTGCTTCTTCCCCATCGTTATCCCTACATTAAGGGGTCGGTTGCCTGATGCGCCTTCTCCACTGCCTTCTACCAAAGGCATCATCCTCCACCAAACCTCTTCTCGCCATATCTTCTTTCACTTTATCTCGCCATCTAATTCTCTGTCTCCCTCTTCACTCTCTCCTCGTCATCCATCCTTACACACGTCCATTCCATCTCAATCGTGACTCTCTCATCACCTCTGTAATCTTTACTAACCCTGCTCCTCTTCTTATTTCATCATTTTCCAACATCTCAAGTGGCAATATTCCCATAATCTAATTCAACATTCTCATTTCTGTTCTCTCAAGCTTTACTTCCCCTTTTCTTCTTTGAGCCCACGTTTCCGATCCATACATTAACACTGGTCTTATCACTGTGCTATATATCTTGACTTTTAGCTTGATTGGTATTTTCTTATCACATACTACTCCAGCTACTTCTCTCCATTCCCCCATGCAGCTTTTATCCTACTGTCAACTTCAGCCTCTCATCTTCCCTTTTGGCTTAAAGTAGGTACTCATGATTTAAACGTTTCCACCTGTTTTATCTTATATATATATATATATATATATATATATATATATATATATATATATATATATATATATAGTATTTGCAACCTAGAATAAATTGTAAGTCAGGTGAGAGAGGATTTGAACTTTTTTTTGCACCAAGACTATACAACAAAACATCATCTGAAATGAAGATCACACAAGAAGAAAGAAACTTTAAAAAAAGAACTAAAGACTCCCCTATTCTGCAGGAGATATGATACATGACGAGTAAAAACCACTAAAAGACAGTTTATAAAAATAAGTAAGAAGCGAAACTTATTTTGAAAATGATACAAAGGGTCCGCCAGAGTGGGAACCATCAATGTAGAGGACTGTTCATAAAATAAAACAAGTAAACAAGTAATATGCCTCCAAAAATATTGTACAACTTTCGTCCTGTTTTTCAATTTTTGATAAAGATGGAAAAGATAAGAGCATTCGCTCCACGTTGGCTTCAATCATTCTTACATATGTTGTTTCCTGTTCATTATTTTCTGGGGTGGCCTTCCCACGAGGCGCTCTATGAGACCTGTAAATTGGAATCGTCATATATGCATATTAATGGAGATGCATTCTATATATATATATATATATATATATATATATATATATATATACTATAAAATCACAAAAGTAAGCACGTGATTTTGTTTAACAGCAAAAGCCACAGGGAAAAATTTTTAAAAAATGAAAAGACAGAGTGCCAAGTACTTTTCGTGTATTTACCACATCTTCGGGGTCAAAAATACACGAAAGTACTTGGCACTCTGTCTTTTCATTTTTTAAAAATTTTCCCTGTGGCTTTTTGCTGATATATATATATATATATATATATTATTGACTAAAAAAATTCCCCTAGGTTAAACATATATGAAAATATGTTAATTCCGAGGTAGAGCGAATTAGATCTTAAAGGACATTTGTAGCTCGATGTGTGTATATGAATCATGGTAATGTAACATGACTCATATAATGGCTATGTGCTGACAAAAGCACTACAACGTTACCGAAGTCGAGGTGGGTTGATGCAGTCTCCAAACAATGAACATCTGAGAGTGACAGGTATTTATAGGTGAGAGGCAGCATAAACTTATAGCCTCTTGCGGTGGCAGAGTGGGTTAAAGCCTCACTGTTGTCCTGGATTTGTTTGGTTTTGAAGGTTCGCGCCTGGGAGCCGACAAATCTCTTATTGACTAAAAAAATTCCCCTTCGGTTAAACATATATGAAAATATATTAATTCCGAGGTAGAGCGAATTAGATATTAAAGGACATTTGTAGCTCGATGCATATATATATATATATATATATATATATATATATATATATATATATATATATATAGGTGTGTGTGTGTGTGTGGCATATACATATAACTGTCAAATCCACACTCCCTTAGCACTCAGAAAACAAGGAATATCTTTCATTTTTTCCTAAATGAATTGATATTTTCAGTTCTCCTGATATTGAGACCAGCTGTAGTCATTCTTGCTTTGACTCCATGCGTTGGCTACATCATATATAGGCAGAAATTAAGTCATTCCTTTACTTTGGACAACCAGTCTTCATAGTTTATTGAGTCGTTGCACATGTTTCAGACACTCTAGCTACAACAGGGAGCCAGTATCGTTAATATTCCTGCTGTACTTAATATATTTCGCACCTTCAAAGTTGCAACAGCGTAGAAGTCTCATTGAAATATTGGTAACACTCAGAGACAATTTGCATTCCAGCATTACACTTAATTAGGTCATGAACTTTGTCAGCGATTGGAACAACATTATTATCATCATCATAATTATTATCATTATAATAAATACTTAGACGAGAATCACAAATGTTTCTTAAATTCCGTTTTATTTTCATTTGATTTTAACTTCTTAAAGGTCACCTATTCCTTAGTAGTGTTAAGAGCACTATTTGTTTTCACAGTATCTTATATAAACATAAAACTGGTGTCACCCGAAACAGCTTGAACTTTACCAATGTCCCTCTGGTATTTTCGAAAATCTAATTGTATAAATACAAAATACAACTGGACCTAACACACTTCCTTGTGGTACTGCTCTTCTCAGTGTTCATTAGACGAGTGGTTCTCAATCTGTACATGATATTTTGTCACTCAGGTAGTCTTAAAAAAAAGTTCTTACCAATTGACTGTAGATTGTTTAGAAGAATTTCATGAACAACTGTATGAAAACCGGCGCTGAGATTGAGCAACACCAAAATTCCACATTTGCCTTCAACCATCATTTCCAACAGATCATAGACAGCAGAGCAGTTTCTACAGAATATCACTGTAGAGAAGCCGACTGACTGACTGACTATCTGGTAAAGCATTGCCCCTTTCCAGATGACTGACCAGTTGTTCAGCAATAACATATTCTCACGTTTTGGATATCAAAGACAAACGTTAAACAGGTCTCCTATATGAACTTGATTAGTCATGCTGAAGCGCACCTGTCGAGACTGGTTGAATAACAGCCACTTTCTCAGATGTAGGGAACTTGTATTCACAGGTACTGACCTTTATAATTGAATTATACTATTATGTCAGTAAAACATGAAAAATTTTCCATGCCAAAAAATTCAGATATTGGCATAGAATCAATTGCATACGTTTATCTTCGGCAGTCTGACAGTCCTAATGCTATCAGTATTATCTACTCTATCAAATCTCTGGTGCATATTCATCATAAGTAGCAATTAAATTCTCAGTTTTCTCCTTAAAACATTTCAGGACAGCTACCTATCAGACCATTCTTAATCACCCGATTTTAAACATCCATAAGACAATTGATACAGACGTCTGCTCTTGTTTGGTAAAGATCACCATGATTACAAGGGTTAATATTTATACCTTCATTTATTTTCCGAATCATTTCATCAATGGAAACTTAAGAAAAGAAATTGATTCTGCCTAAACCTCATTTTCCTCATATTATTGTTTTTCAACGGCGGTAACCCGGTTGTTACGAGCTCATGCGCTTGAAAGATGGTGCACTCTTCTTGAAGACTGATAGCTGATTATTATTTACTTTTAGTAATTCACTTGATACAAGATCTGATATATGCTCAGTCGAGGCTGACGCACAATCAACGTAGTTAATCAAACAATTAAATTCCAGTAGATTTCACGTTAGCTATCCATATTCCACAGATTTCGAATAGTGTAACAACCATGTCAATCATTTCCAGAAGTGTATAAATTCCCATATAAAAGCACTACCACTGAACGCAGAATTATGAGAGTTTTCTTGATCCAGGTATTCGAAGTTGGTTATAGTATATTCCAAACTAATGACAAGAGTTCTCTCAAGAATTTTAAACCGAGAAGAAGTGTTGGGGGCAAAATGTCCAACTCCGCCCCCCGAGCTGCTCGCTCTCGGAATAAGAAAGGGCGTATGAGCACGAGGGGTCATATTAGCTACCTTATCAGCGATGAAGGCATTAAGCCATATTTCGGCAACAACTAGCATATCAAAAGAATTCTCATTTATCAGATGTCTAATTTGCAATATCTTATTTCCACCAGACTAAATATTTACCAAGGCGCGCTTCAAGACGTTCACATTTATATCCATGATCGGTATTTGCTGCTAATTCCTTATTTCGGTAACCAAAGCTTTGCATTTTCTTGATCTCGGTATCCTGTCTTTTCTGTATAATTTGAAATGCATTTCTTTGATGCAGGAATAACCAGCACAGTTATAATCTTAGAATTTGCAGTAGTAAAGGTCAGTGCGTGATACTTGTCATTATGTCGTACAATTCCCATGGCAATATAACTCCCATTATCATGAATAACTTTCTAAATTCAGGATCACATTCGAGAGTGATGTAGGCAGTCCCACATACACCAGTTTCTCCAATAAACGCTTCGATTCTGGTCGTCACATTGGGCTTTGAATTTAGGTCACAGTTTTTGTCAATAAATACATCAAACACATTATCTCCCTCACTATGAATATTACATATCATTGTTTTTGGTTTCAGTGTCTCAGTCTTTTTTTTTTTTTTTTTTTTTTTTTGTGCTTTTATCAGCACCTGCTATTATACCATGCTACGTTTTAAACTGGTCGGTACATCATCTCTACTGCCTGAATCAGCAAAATTGACATTACCAATGGAGGTAGACCTCGTGTCAATGATTGGATCTTCACGTGTATTGCCAACCTGACTTTTCTTCTCAGTGGTTTTGTCCCATATCATTCCACCTTCGTGAGATTGTATTACCAGGAAAAATGTTTAATGTCATCATCTGTCTCATTCTACACTTTCTGAGCTTCAGCAACTTTTGCATCTTACTCAGCCATGCCTTCCTTACCTAGCATCTCATCATCATAAGTATTTAATTCTGTATTTCTTTATCTCCATCCAGTTATGATAGCCTAGCAATACATTTAGGGCAAAGCCTATTCGTTCTCCTGATATTTTTTGTCACTGATACCAACAAGGTAGACACATTCCCTAAGGTGTCCCGCATCTTAATCTATAATCATCTTTTCTTCTATCGGACTGGCAGGTGAGACATGAGTTCCCCTTCCAATAGCCCTGATGCTGTGCCACTGGCGCTGGAATGATCTACTGACTGTTTTTATTTTCACATGTAGAACACAACCAATTCTTGAGAAATGAAAGCAATTGATCATCACTAGGTATGCAAAAGCAAAAATCAAACACGCCAGTTTTCTACTGCTGCTTTGATTGTTAAAAAATCAATAAAAGGCTTATGCTAAAGGCCTGTCCACACTAGGATTGGAAACAAAGTTTGCAAACTGTTCCCAAACAGTTTCTTGGAGACTGTTAGTAAACAGATTGCAAACAGCTTGGAGACTGTTTGCAAACAATGATTCCTATCCAGATTCAGTTGTCGTCAGGAGGCCTGTTGGTGCAGTAGCCTATGTATTTTACTTGGCAGTTTTAATGCACTCGAGGAGCGATAAGAGAAAGAAAAAAAGATGGGCGAGGAAGTTTTTTTGAAAAAGGAGCGTCTTATGCACACACACATCCACATGTACAGGTACATGTGTACTTATATATACTATACTATATATGCACATCTACATATGCAAATATGTACGTTTAAATATGTAAATATGAATATGTATATGCGCATACCAGTACGTATGTATAAGTGTATATAAGTATTTATATAAAACTTCGAGAACACCAGCCAATGGCAGAGTATACCACAAAAGACATCGGAAGGATACGTCGTATACAGCATTTCATCCAATAATTTATTTGACAACGTTTCGGTCGAGGCATATGCCTCGAAACGTTCAAGGAAATGGAGGAAATGTTGTAAGACGTCTCCTTCTGATGCCCTTTGCGGTGCATTTATATATGTATGCACTATATAAATGTATTTACACACACACATACACACACACAAATGTGTATATATATATATATATATATATATATTATATATATATATATATATAAATATATATATATATATATAAATATATATATATATTATATAAATATATATATAAATATATAGATATATATATATATATATATTTATTTATAAAAAAAAATATAATATAAAATTATCATATATTATAATATATACAGAAACACTAAATGTTTTCCATTTTGGATGGGAAACAAATACGTATACGGTAAAAAGTATTTGCAAACAGTTCGTAAACTTTATTTCCAAACAGTTTGCAAACTGTGTGGACATGCCTTAAAACAAAGACCTTGTGATGAACACGGCCAGAATCAACTCTAAAATCAGGACAAGTCTTTCAAGTTTCAGCAGTAGAACCTAGGGATTTCTGTGCGACACTGGAAATGGAAAGCAGAGCAGTGTGAGCGCTCATGCCTTTACCTTTTGCCAACAGATGTTAAAATACTTTCGATGATTTAGAAATTACAAAAAGTGGACAGTAATCGGCACAGTCAGAGTTACCCCGACAACATTTACCAATTCTCTAATTAGCGCAAAAAGAACAGTTTCTGGCTAACCTCTGAAAAACAATACAAATTTAGAACTAAGCAGTTGGTAATTATATATATTGTGAAGACTGGAGAAAGCTCTAACTAACTTTATTGAAGGTTGGTTGGTTTCGATTAAGCTGGCCTTATGCCAGCACGAGCTCTTGCTCCCAGAGCAGCCAGTAAGTCATTAGATATTTTGCAAGTCACTTGATGTTTAAAGGTAGATTTTTTCCAGGTCTCTTGATGTTTGCAGCAGAAGTGAAAGGTCGTTATTTTGCAGGTGATTTGTTGTTAAAGATGTTGCAACCCACAGACCTCTCCAGGATCAATGCGAAGTGGATACAATCGCATCGATACGACATGGATACGATCGCGCCCCCAGAGCAGCCCCCAGGTCACTTAAGTTACAGTGAGGAGGTAGAAAGACGTCACAAAACCCGGACCCCTCCACGTCCGAGTCCGCAGATCGGAAGAAAAGCGAACTCCGACAGAGTTCACCAATCGGAAGAAAGAAGAACGATCTGGTCGCTTTATTGAATGTTGTTGTTTGAGATTAAGCTGGCCTTGTGCCAGCACGGGCTCTTGATCCTAGAGCAGCCCGTGGTGTATTGAAAGAGATGGCTGTATATGAGGCAGCAGTGCGGACGGAAACGTAGTGTCCATCACGCACGCACTCACATACAAAAAGGGACGAGCCCCACTGCGATTGTTTCATCGCAGCTGAAAATATACATATATCTTGGTGCAGAGAGTACATTTTATATAACATATATATATATATATATATATATATATATATATATATATACATATATATATATATATATATATAAATATATTGGCGGATAGCCGAGAAATGCTCTACATTTTAGTATACGGTATAAAAAGTATGTACAGAGGAAGGATGGACACTTGGCAAAATGCCGTCCTTACAAATACTTCCCCCCACCCAAGATAATGGTTAAGTAATAATCGTTTGTTGATGGTCAGCAGAATCTTGTGGGGGGCTGGAGGAGTCCGCAGGTTCGAGATTCCATCTGTCAACGGACGTCTTCCGGGTCCTTGTCATCCGGTAAGTCGGGAAGCAGGATGCGGCCCCTGTGGTGGCCTGGGGGTGTTCGACTGCTTTCCTTGGGCTGTCCTGGCGATGTCTGGGGCTGCTGTTGGATTCTGGCGAGGCTGTGTTCTGAGGCAGTGTCCCACGAGGGCCTTCTGCGGGGTCATCTTCGTTGGGAATGACAGCGGGCTTCGGTCTGTCTATCGAGATCCAGTCCTTGCGGCCACTGATCAAGACAAGGAAAGCCTTATCCTCTCAGCAGATGATGTGGTGCATTCCTTGGTACGGTCTCGTTAGGGGCTCCCGGTTGGAACTGCTTCCTCCTGTCGGTGTAGGTCTGACAGCTCTTGCCAGTGGGATGTTGGGGTCGTTGCTGTAAACCTTTTCTGCCGGTGACAGTTCACCGTTGGTTCTTGGGGTGGTGTGGAGGCTGAGGAGGATCCACAGGAGCTGTGCCTTCCAGTCGGGACCTGTGCAATGTGCCATCAGGGAGGCCTTGAGGGAATGATGGGTTCTTTCCACCATGCCATTGGCTGCGGGGTTGTAGGCCGTGGTCGTATGGTGCTTGGTCTCCATCAGGCATGCCAGGGAGGTCCAGAGTTCTAAGGTGAAGGTGGTTCCCCAGTCTGTAGTGATGTCGTCTGGGACTCCGAAGCGGCTGATCCAGCTGGATTGGAGGACTTCAGTGCAGGTGTCTGTGGTGGCTTCTGACATCGGGGCAGCTTCTGGCCACCTGTTGGACGGGTCAATCACCATCACGAGGTATCTAGCACCGTCCTTACCTTACCTCAACCCAACGTCGATGTGGATATGCCCAAATCTCTGCCTGGGTTGAGGAAGGGTGCCTATTCCCGATTAGGTATGCCTTCCTTTCTTGGTGCTCTGGCATGCAATGCAGTTCCTGGCTCACTCCAGGGAGTCCCTCTTGATGCCGTGCCAAACGAGCCTTTCTGTCACGAGTCTGGTTGTCATGAGGGGTGATGGGTGCGAGAGACTGTGGATCATGTCAAATACCTGCTTCCTCTGGGAGGTGGGTATCAGGGGGCATGGCCCGCCGGTGCTGGTGTCGAAGATGAGCGTTGTGTTGGAAGGGCCGAAGGGAATGTCCTCCCATTGGAGGGCAGTGATGGCAGTCTAGTAGGTTGGTACTTTGGGGTCAGAGGCTTGCTCATGCACTAGGTCCTTGTAGTCCACACCGAGGTGCAGGGAGTTTATCTCAATCCTAGAGAGGGCATTGGCTACAGGGATGTACTCGATGGAGCACCTGAATTTAGAGACGGCCACAAGGTGACGTTGCTGTCTTGTGGACCAAGCATCACCCGCCTTGACGAAGGCGCGGACCAGCAGCTAGTGGTTTGTCCATATGGTGAATGGGACGCCTTCGAGGAAGTACTTGAGGTGGCGGATGGCCTGGTAGACAGCGAGGAGCTCACAGCAGAAGGTGCTGTAACGGGTCTATGTGGGTTTCAGTTTCCTGCTGAAGAAGGCTAGCGGTGTGGGAACCCCGTTGACCAGCTGTTCCAAGACGGCGCCACTTGCGGTGTTGCTGGCATCGGTGGTGAGTGTCAGGGGTTCGTTAGGGTCCTGGTGGGCCAGGGCTGTGGCTCTGCTGAGGGACGACTTGGTGCGGTTGAAGGCGAGCTGTTGAACTTCTCCCGACATCAGCTTTCCCTTCAGGACCTTGGTCAAAGGACACATGGTGCAGGCGATGTCCAGGATGAATCTTCTCTTGTAATTCACCATCCCAATGAAATCTTGGAGGGCCTTGACTGTCGTCAGCATCAGGAAGTTCTCCACTGCAGCCACCTTCGATGCCATGGGACATACTCCTGCTTGGGGTGATCTCATGGTCAAGGAAATCCACCTTCTCTGCACCAAAGGTGCACTTGTTGAAATGGATGACAAGCCCATTCTTCTGCAGGCGCTTGAGGATGGCCTGGATGTGGTTCAGGTGCTCCTCCGGTGATCTGGAAAATATGAGGATGTCATCCACATAGCACACGCAGAATGGTAGGTTGCCGAGGATGCTGTCCATAAGGCACTGAAAGGTGGCTCTGGCATTCCACAGGCCGAAGATGGAGAAGGCGAACACAAAGGACGCGAAGGGCATGATGATCGCCATCTTCGGGATGTCATTGGGATAGACGGGAACCTGAAAGTAGGAATTTAAGAGGTCGATTTTAGAGAAGATCTTTGCTCCATAGAAGTAGGGGAAAAAACGCCATAGTCCCTCAACACCTAGGTGCTAATCCCTAGGTAGTCAATTTTTCTACCTGGAGATTAGCACCTAGGTGTGAAATTTCACATCTTAAGGTGTGAAATTTCACATCTTTAAGTGTGAAATTTCACAATTGTTAATGAGGTGTTAATTACTTTTCACACCTTTTAATGAGGTATTAATTACTTTTCACACATTTAGGTGTGAAAATTGACCATAAAGGTGTGAATATAACAAATAGGTGTGAATTTTCACAGGTTTCCCACAGTCGTGTTGGCGCCGCGCAAAACTCTACAGAGGTAAACAAAATCCTGATTTCAACCCTGACCCCAAATTTCCTCATACTCTATGGAGGTAAAAACCCTGATTTCTGTCTTAATCATTTATGACATATGTATATAGATACATAATATTCCATACATAACGAGGTTAAATGGAAAATCAGATTACATATAGAATTATTAATTTTGTAAAAAAAGTCATACAGAAATATATGGGGAATGGTATACATGAATTAATATTCCATACAAAGTCATACAAGAATACACTGGAAAAGGTGTACAAAAGAATACACAGACATGATATACTTTCGTTTTACGAAAATAATACATCATCGAGACACATTGCTAGTATATACCACACACATCCTCCCCAGTTTCCCGATCATGTGTGAAAGATAATTCATCTAATACATCTAAGCTTTTAAATCTTGATAACAAGTTCTTCATATATAAAACCAGGGAAGTACCTAGACTTCTAAAATCAGGGAAATACTTTAATTAATTTGATCACACATGAAATTACCTCACACCTGTTTTGATTAACTTAGTCTGATTTTCTGCAATACTGGTAAGTTGTTTGATGGATCACTGTTGCCTTTAGAGTATTCAGTCGTATTTTACTTGTGGTGAATATAATGGGAAAAATATTCCTTTAATTATTTGTGATTTATTTAGGAATTGATTCATCATCCTCCTCTAATATCTTTACACTACTGTTTTAAGAGTAACTGGAACTGTGAAATGTTTTCGTTTTTGTTGTGAAGACAAGTGCGTAGCAGTGTGGCCAGTCCCATATTTTGTTTTTGTTTCACTTTGAGTATGGGAACGCTGTCCTGAATCTTTTGTCTGCCTTTTGGTAACATTAGCAACGCATGTAAGAATCACGAATGCTCTTGTGTGAGGACGCCAACCGGTCCGCCCTTCAATTTGGCTATTTTACCAAATTATTAATACAAATGATTATCTACCCCTTGCTAGGGATCTAGTCCAGGAGTTCTGAAGACTAGGTAAATTAACCAAGTCCAGGAGACTAGGCTTGGGAGAATTTGGCATGATGTAATGAGTAATAAAGAAACAAGCTGAGTACCAGGAATTTTCTTCAATACCCCTAAAATGGAAATCAGCACTTCAATTGCCTCCCAGTGGGAAGACATCACCTGGCCTCATCAGTAATAAGACCCATACACACAAGGAATATCATGTAATAGCAGGTAGGACAGGCCTACCCTAATTTCCAGGCAGTGTAAAGGTCATTAGTCTTCATACCCACCATGTCAACTATGACATAGTACCATTCTCCGACCCCAGTCTCCAGGCAAGAAGACTGACAACAGTGTATATGTATACTAATAGTATTATTATTCTCGTATTTGTAATGTCATGGTGGGGAAAATTCGCCCGCGACATTTGGTGGCAGCTGTGTAGGATCTGTAGTCCATTGCTATTGATCCATACCCACTGTGCCTATATATTATGTAGGTCACTTATAATGTTTTAATGTTTTGTCGTATTGTATGCATTTCTTTATACAATATTGTTGATTTTTATCTGATTAAGGTCATGACTTGTTTACATACATATTCATTATTTCTATAGTGACGGATTTTATGGTATTGCCTCTTAATGTAGTTTACATTTTATTATTTGATTATATATAAGTGTTTGAAATATTGTAACAATGGCGACGGGTAATGATGAATCATATATTGATCTAACTTAATTAGAACAAGAAACACAACAAACATTACAGACAGTTAAGAGCTTCACTCAATCCTACCAGGACGTTTGGTCTCAAGTGAGAGATTTATCAAATCAAATCAAGGACTTGGACCAGAAGTTGGTTGACATACAGGGGATAATACAACACTTGACACCCAAACATAATAACACTCAACCACCCATAATGTCTACACCACATACATCTCACATTCCAAGTAATCCATTCTCATGTGACAACCTCAGTACCATAACAGGAACCCTACAATACATACCCCCAATACTGCCTCGTACAAATACTAAGTACCCACCACAAAACACAACTACTATCACAAGTACAGTGCCCATCATCAGGTAACTCTTGTCAAAGCCCTCATACCCATCAGTCAAACCCATTCATTTTGCAGCAAGGTCAACAGACTGTAATACCCAATCCTTTCCTTGGACCACAGCCTACTTATCCCTTTAATAATACCAATCCATACTTTTATTCAATAAATACTCCAGTAGCAATTCCTCAGAATATACCAGTGTTAAAGATGTAGCCCTTCTCAAACTTTCTGAACTCAAGGGAATTCTTGCTGACAACAGACTTAATACTTTCTTTAGACAAGTAGAGTCATGCACTAGCTCAGATGACAGGAGAATAGAAGTGGCAATGGCCCGGGTTGAACCAGATATAGCTACATTCTTAACAGCAGCGTTAGTAAAACAGGGTAATAATCTACCTTGGGATGAGATTAAGAAACTTATGAAGAAGCAGTTTATTGGCTCAGCCACTCTGTTACAGGCATGGCAAGAGATTACTGCCATGACTTAATATTTTGATGAACCTCCTAGTTCCTTTATTAATAAATTACAGTGTAAAATCTCAGCTTTAACTTTGAAATTCCCCAATGATCCAATTCCAACATCAGATAAATTCCTTAAGACAAAGGTTTATAAGGGATTGAATTCACAGGCCCAAGCCAAACTAGTTGATTTCTTAGCAGACCATATTCCATTGGAAAATTTCATGGCATGGGCCGAAGAAGAATATTATAGGGCTCAAGGAATGAATAGTAGTAATGGGAATAGAGTCTTGCCAATTTCAGGCACTGGGAATCCTCAGTTATCGACCCCAGTAACAGGTTTTCAACAGGGGGAAATACAAAGAAGTGAGCTAGATAATTTAAGAAAGAAGCTTGAAGAGTTAAATAAAAAACTGGAGAAAGTAAACATGAAGAAACAAAAGAGTAATAGTAAAAATGGTGCCTTTTGCAGAGTGACTGACCATAATCTGTCTGATTGTCCTCTTGATCCTCCAAAGGGAGTTTGTTTTGATTGTTTCCAACAAAATAGTAGGAGAGGTCATGTAGGATGTCCAGGAAAAGTAGGTATAAGCTGACTAGGGAGTCTGTCACGAGCTCCTAGTATCAGTCTGGTGGTTAATGATAACATGAATGAAGCTTTAGTTGATACAGGTAGCTGTGCCAGTATAGTTAAGAAATCCTTTGTGGAAGGCCTAGGTTTGAAGCCTGCCAAGATGAGAAATTTACCAAGGTTAACAGGAGTCACCCAGGCAGTTGTACCAGTACTTGGATCTGTTTATTTAGATGTTCATAGTGGCACTAAAGTTGTTACTCACTTATTTTTTATTTTGCCAGACAACTTGTTAGATACAGAAATTCTATTGGGCGCAGATTTGCTTGGGGTTACTCGTCTAACATGGGATCGTAAAAGGGTATAGTAATTTGGGATAATATTACATATCATGTGCGGCTTCTTAAACTGAGACCTTCCACAAGGAGAATTAGGAATCTCAAAACTATTCAGCCATTAAGCCTTGGAGTAGAGGAGATAAGATTAAAGAAAAAAATTATCCTCCCTCCCACTTCTGCAGGTATTTATGCTGTGTCTGTAAATGAAATAAAAGATACAATACTCGAATATACCACAGAATTAAAAGCCAATGGTGCTACGACGGCTTTGTGCCTTAAAGTCACTGATAATCAGGAAGTACATATACCTCTCATAAATAGTACAAAGGGTGTAGTTAAGTTGAAAATAGGAACACTGATAGGTACTTACAATAAGATTGATGAAAGGGACATCATTTCAGTAGCTCCCACATGTCGAAAGATTGAAATTAGGAATGAGCTGATCCCTGAATCCATGCGTGTTGTACCAGAACAAGGATGCACTAGAGAGAAGCTAGAAAATTTGATTGCACAGCAAGATTGGTCACATTTAGATGATGATCAGCAGGCCCAATTAAAGAATCTAGTCATGGAAAATCACCAAGTTTTCATAGTGGAGAGTAATGAAATAGGAAAATTCAAGGGAGTTCAGGGACATATTAATGTTAGTGGTTCTGAACCAGTTAGGTCACCCCTGTATAGATACCCTGAGAAAACCAAGCACCTTATTGCAAATATATTGGAGGTTATGGAAGCTAAAGATATAATTGAGCCATCCACAGCCACCTGGTTAAGTCCTATAGTCTTGGTAAGGAAACCAGACAATTCTCAAAGGATGTGCTCGGACTATCGAAAAGTCAATACCCACCTTCAAACTGACATCCATCCCTTGCCTGGGTTAGAAGAGTTAGTTGAGTCAGCATCAGGGAATCAATTTTATGCTTCATTGGACATGAAAGACGCTTATTAACAGGTAGAATTAGATGAAGATAGTAGAGATCTGACAACGTTTAGTGATGAAGTCTCCTTATATAGGTTTAAGAGGTTACCGTTTGGTTTGAGTTGCAGCCCAGCTATATTTTCAAGGGTAATAGGTAATATCTTGGCTCCATTACAAAAAAAAGGGATACATAAAGAATTATTTAGATGATATTGTAGTATGGGCACCCAGCTTGGAAGGATTAATTGAGTGATTAGAAGAGCTGTTCAAATTATTTAGTGAAAAGGGTGTGAAATTAAACATCAAGAAGTGTCAGTTTGTGCAAAAATAGATCAAATTTCTTGGCCATATAATATCCAAAGAAGGATGCAAGCCTTGTCCTGACAACATAAGTGCCATCAGAGATATGAAAGCTCCTACTGACGTCAAAGAAACTAGAAGATTTTTAGGAATGTGCGGATTTTATCGCAAGCACATACAAAAATTTTGCTAAAATTGCTGTCCCCTTAACCAATCTCTTAAGAATGAAAGAGCCATTTGCATGGACACCAGAGTGTCAGTCTAGTTTTGAGCAGTTGAAACAGCTCCTTATGACAGCTCCTTTGTTCATAAAAGCAGACATGACAAGACCTTTTCTGTTATTCACAGATGCTAGTCTGAATCATGTAGGTGCAGTGCTGATGCAGGAGAGTGATGGCCTTTTAAAACCTATTGGATACTTTTCAAAGAAATTGAAGCCTGTAGAACAGAGATATTCTACTACTGATAGGGAAGCCTTGGCTATTGTATTAGCATGTAGGCGGTTTCATAATTTTCTTTGGGGTACCATGTTTACAATCCACACAGACCATCAACCTCTGGTGTCAGTATTCAAAAGAAAGACAAAGTCACCTAGGATGAATAGATGGATTATTGAAATGCAAGATTATCGCTTCAAAGTTGTGTATAGGCCAGGAAAGCACAATGAGGTAGCTGATCAGTTAAGTAGGCCAGTTAGGGCAATCTTTCACAATAATCAAGAAAATTATCTTGGGTTGAGTAAGGAAGAATACAAGGCTAAGCAGGTAGGTGAAACAAGATGGGGTGAATTGATTGCATACTTAGAAGGAGGAAAATTGCCTAGGAAGAAGTTTCCCAGAGCATTCATCCATCAGTTTATGCTGTATGAAGGCTTGTTATATCTGAGTGCTGACAAGCATGACAATAGTTTTCAGTTAAGACTTGTGGTACCGCAGGAGCTTAGGAAAGCTGCTTTGAAGTTTGGTCATGAGTCTGTTGTTAGTCATTTAGGGAGAAGGAAAACTATTGATGCTCTGGAGACTTACTTTTATTGGCCTTCACTTAGATCTGATGTGATTAAGTTTGTTAAAGAATGCATTGCATGTCAGGTTCATAAAGATAGTTCATCCTTACAGCAGAAATTCCAAGAACTCCCACCAGTACATAAACCCTTGGAGCGTATCAGTATTGATTTGACAGATATGATGTCTGGTGCAAATGGGTACCATTATGTGCTTACAGTGATTGATCATTATTCACACTTTGTGAAGTTTTACCCACTGAGGAATAAGACTACAGAAGTGGTCAGTAAGAATTTTCAGAAATATTTAAATGATTTTGGAATTCCAGGGTGTGTAATTCTTGACAGTGGTGCTGACTTCACATCACAACAGTTTAAAGATCTTTGCCAAAACCACAACATAAACACTGGTCTCATCACACCATACCATCCTGAAGGTAACAGCATATCAGAAAGAATGCATAGGACTATGAAGACCCTGTTGAATGTCATGTGTCAGGGTCATCCTTATCAGTGGCCAACCTATTTAGGCGAGACCCAACGAGTCCTTAATTGTGCTGTCCACGCAACAACAGGTGAACAGCCACATTATGTCTTCTTTGGCAGGAGACCTGCTAGACAAATAATAACTACATTGCCATCAATTGATGATGAAGTGAGTGATTCTGATATTGCCAAAGTTCATGAGATAATCCAAAAGACCCTCTTAGAGAGGTCAAAAACATTTTTAAGTATAGCTAACCGAAAGCGAGTGAATACGAGTGTTGAAAAGAATTCACTAGTCTGGGTCAGAAATGAGATTCAAATACCTGGTACTAGTCGAAAGTTAAATGTTAAGTGGCTCGGACCTTATAGAGTGGTAGAAGTTATGCGAGATGGATCCATTTATGTGTTGAGAAATTTGTTTGATGATACAATCGTAGAACGAGCTGCTAATAAACTAAAGCCATTCCACGATGATGAAGAATGGTTAGTTACCATGAAAGAGCACTCTGAAAATGTGCCTGATATAGTAACTGAAGGAGTTCGTACAAGAGGTGCTAGGAATATTGTGCCTCCCTCACGTCTCATTGAAGAGTGTGTGATGATGTACAGTACTGTAATTTTGTACGTTTTGTTTATTCTCTTTTTACTCGGTTTGAGGTTGATGAAAATATAATTTTTTTTTGTTCGCAGTGGCCAGTAATGTGAAAACTTTATAGTTTTGAGGTAGTGAACAAAGGAATAATGCAAAACATTTTGTACAAGAATTCACATAGTGCCCTGGTTGGGAATGCAATTGTGGTCTTATGGGTCTTGTCTTATAGGAAATTGTCAGAGTTTTGCTCCTGTAGTACTGGTTTGGTACATCTTAGAGGATAGAGTACACCACTTTCCAAACCCCTTTGAGATTCAAGTTTAGAGTCGTTTCTAGCCAATCACTCTGGTGAGTTTGATAATCTTTAGGACGCCTCAATAGGAGTAAATTCTGTCTTCACATGTGGAGAACTCTTTTGTTGCAGAGTGATGTGACATCCTGTGTAAGTAGAGTCAATCTAACCCCAGTATTAGGCTAGACAAAGCTATTAGGAAAGCTGTATTGAACGCACACCTATAGGGTAGTGTCCCCATTTAGTACTCAAGTATATCCTTGTTTTATGTTGTTGCAAGGGCCCCTTTAGTCTCTAGTTGAGATCATTGCTTGTTTCTACTATACAAGACCTGTTTTCCACAGTCGCAGACCCAGTTAAGGAGCTGTTTGGTTCTGTTAGGAACAGTTGTCCTTGATATTAGAGTGGACATGAATCAATTCTTCCCCGAGGGAAAAGCTTTGTAATGGGAAAAATATTCCTTTAATTATTAGTGATTTTTTAGGAATTGATTCATCATCCTCCTCTAATATCTTTACACTACTGTTGTAAGAGTAACTGGAACTGTGAAATATTTTCATTTTTGTTGTGAAGACGAGTGCGTAGCAGTGTGGCCAGTCCCTTGTTTTGTTTTTGTTTTACTTCGAGTATGGGAACGCTGTCCTGAATCTTTCGTCTGCCTTTTGGTAACACTAGCAACGCATGTAAGAATCACGAATGCTCTCGTGTGAGGACGTCAACCGGTCCGCCCTTCAATTTGGCTATTTTACCAAATTATTAATACAAATGATTATCTACCCTTTGCAAGGGATCTAGTCCAGGAGTTCTGAAGACTAGGTAAATTAACCAAGTCCAGGAGACTAGGCTTGGGAGAATTTGGCATGATGTAATGAGTAATAAAGAAACAAGCTGAGTACCAGGAATTTTCTTCAATACCCCTAAAATGGAAATCAGCAATTCAATTGCCTCCCAGTGGGAAGACATCACCTGGCCTCATCAGTAATAAGACCCATACACACAAGGAATATCATGTAATAGCAGGTAGGACAGGCCTACCCTAATTTCCAGGCAGTGTAAAGGTCATTAGTCTTCATACCCACCATGTCAACTATGACACAGTGCCATTCTCCGACCCCAGTCTCCAGGCAAGAAGACTGACAACAGTGTATATGTATACTAATAGTATTATTATTCTCGTATTTGTAATGTCATGGTGGGGAAAATCCGCCCGCAATATGAAGGTTCAGGTGTCTGGCTGTTGTGAGGTACTCATTTAATGACTGTTAAGTGTAGTAACCAGATACTTGGCACTTCGTCACAATATATATACAGTATATACTTGCGTATCATGCGACTTTTGAAGCCCTAATTTTGGAGCTAATTTTAAGGGGGTCACATCTTACGTGAGATATAAAATTCGAGTATGTAATAATCATATATTAGTATCATATGATAAAATACAAACATAATAGATATGTATCTTTTCCATGGATATTTTAAAAAGTTTTGTTTTATTTCACTGCATTCAATAATATTATATGTATTTTCATATTACTATTTGTATATAATGCAAACATAGCAATCAATTTAGTTTTGTTTTGGAAATCTGCTGAGGGTGATTGCGAAGTAAGTTTGTTTTGCTGTGTTGAACTCAAATCAGAGCGACTTTCTTGTCTCTAGTTAGTGTAAATGAATCTCAAGATACTCTATTTATATGAGACATGGTTATTTTACGTTATACAAAGTGTTCTCAAGTGGAAATATCACTTGAAAACGTATCGTTTGTGAACTAAAGTTAGGTATTTTTTCGTTAGTAGATGGCGATGAGGGCATGTTTATTTCATAAACAAAAATCAACATTCCGTTCGATATTTTCACTTTATCTCATCAGAATACTACGAGCTTTATGTATTTATCTTTTATGGGGTGAAAACAGTAAAATGTGTTCTTTTCATGTCCAATAGTTTTGGTAAAAACACGTTTCTCTCAAATTTTGTTTACCGTGGGGTTTATGATGAGCTGTTGTGGTTTCTTGGTGTTGTTGTGGCTGTAGTCCCTAGTTGTTTGTTGTGGTTGTAGTCCTAGATTATTTGTTGTGTTGTTGAGTTGTGGTCCTTGTTTGTTTGTTGTGTTGTGGGGTTGTGGTCCTTGGGTGTTATTGTTGTTGTGTTATTTAGTTGTGGTCCTTGGGTGTTGGGTTGTTATTGTGTTGTTGAGTTGTGGGGTTGTGGTCCTTGGGTGTTGTGGGTTGCGGTCCTTGGTTGCTTGTCGTGTTGTTGTTGTTGTGTGGTTGTGGTTCGTGGTTGTTGTCGTGTTGTTGTTGAGTTGTGTGGTTATAGTTCTTTGTTGCTGGTTGTGAGTTGGTTTGCAGCGGTTGTTGATGTCTCAGCGACCTCGTCCAGTGGACAGCACAGCATAGCCCGAGTATCTGGAGTTGGGGTGAGTACATGTGTTTGTGTTTTTTGTTCTGTGTGTAGGTAAGTCAATTGTCCTGCATTGTTCTGTAGTGTGGCTGAGGGTGAGTTTGGTATCCGGATTGGTTAAAACTATGTGGGGGGTGGGGTCTTGCCCGCTTGTTTTTTAGCTTGTGATCCCGCCACACTATCTCTTATTATAGTTATTAATGTCTGTTTCATAAGAAATTAATTATTGATTTTCACTGCGTATTGCCGTCTGTCAGTTATTCGACAAACAGGAACTATAGTTACTGTATTTGTATTCATGTGAAAACCAAATATTTCGTAATTGCATGCCCATGTATTTTGTAAAAATATGTACGCCTATATTGCATGACATAATAAGGGTGAAAGAACCACATCTACTCGAGAATGACACTCTTAATATATTTTATGTGATTTTTGCTATGTTCTAACATGTGATGCGGTTAGCACCATAAAGATGGTTTTGCACCAAGACGAAGTCTTTTGACATAAACGTTGGTAGACGTTTTAGTAACGCAGTATAATTACCTGTTTTAGTTATGATAATTTATTTATCCTTATACACATGAAATTGTTCTTGGTGAATGTATTGCGCATATCACGTATGGTAGGAGTTGAAGGTGTTATTAGATCTTGTTTGGGCCTCTCGTCAGAGAAGCCATTAGGAGAGGTCAAGAGATCGAAGGGTAGTTGTTCGCCCCTCTGATCGCTCTTTTGCGTGCCCCTCTATTTTTGACAACGAACTTGATAATTATTATAGTTTTTTATGTTCATGAAAACCTTGCAAGTCAGTTCTGCATTCGTGGTAATTGTATAACTTGTCTCTTTTCCCCAACAAAAACCCGAATGCAGGACGGAATGTACAGCCTTTGGCTCAACTTTTGAGGGGATCTGTCATCTAGTGTTGTGTAGTGATGTGTGTGGATTTAGAGAGGGCGATTGCCCCGATTCTTTGAATTTTGTTGGAATTTGTTTCATTTGAGTGCCATTGATTTGTAATTCCTATTCTATTGGGTGATTAATGTTATTTGTCACTTATTACTCATTGATATGTTTAACCTTAGGTTATTAAATTAATTTGAACTAAATATATCAAATGCGTTTCAATATCCCTCCACTTTATTTCATTTTTCCTGTGTTACAGTTTTATGGATGGTGATCTGATAAACTTTCATTGTGTTCATACTTTAAAGTTACACAAGAAACTTGTAGAAACGAGGTAACACAGTGGTCCTCTAAGGTCTTTAAATCAACCCGTGAGTACTCACAAGATTTTGAGAGAGAGGCGCGTACCTCTCGTCGTATCTCGTATTGCGACTTATGATCTGAGTTCGTGTCTACAGGGACTGCTCAGTAAGTGGAAGTACTTAATTGTGATACTATTCATTAATGATATTGGTGTGTTATCCTCGTTAGTAATGAATTAAGTTGAGAGATATCTCCCCGTAATTTAGAAACCACAAAGGGAGTTTTGTGGTGTTGTTACGTAAGGCTTTTAGCGGTTTTTGGCCAAGTAACAACGTTAAGCACAGTTCACTAGTCCATCTTTTTCGACACACGCACACACACACACACACACATATATATATATATATATATATATATCTATATATATATATATATATATATATTATATATATATATGGATGCAACTACTACATCTCTTGTTTTTTACAATTTTAAACTTAATTCTGTATTTACTCTCCTCCACAGGGCTTTTTCCATTACATCGAACTGGCATTCCTTTCACCAGGAAATTAATTTTCTCTCTGGATATTTTATAAATAACCGCTTCCCGTGTAGCTTGTTTTTTAAACAACTCCGTATATTTCTTAACAAACAATTCACTGATGTCATGAAACCTCCAACAGTACCCAAGTTAAACGTTTACGCCAAATTTCCCTTTTTACCCCACGATGATTCTTTTATAAAACGTTTTTTAGAAATTATCAGTAATCACTATGGTGCGATCAATTTGAAATTAATTCCCAAAACTCCGTTAACAATTGTTTTTTTTTGTTTTTAACCATAAGGATCGATTAAACCCCTTTTTGTCCTCTTTAACGTGGTGCCTAAGTGTAACTCAGGGACATATGTCTGATCCACGAGAAGGTTACTGAGGATCAGAATCGACTCCCGTCGGGGAATTAGCTTTCGTACTGGTTGTAGGTTCTCCAACCCAGAACATTCTAATATCAGAGCTCATTCCAAAATCTGTAAAACTTACATCGAAAGATGTGATTTCAGTATAATAGGCCAAACAGCTAATCCTCACGAATTGCCTACACTTGAGTCATTGTTTATTAAACAACTAGTGCCACAGTTAAATACCCAAACCTCCTCTACTCAACTTTACCTAAGTTAACTTTCTTTGTAAACATTCTGTCTTTTGTTTTCTCCACATAAAGTTGGTCAGCGGCCTTTGGTTCTTTTGTGTGTGTTTTTTTTTTTTTTAGCTGTAATGTATTGAATTTTAATATTCTTATGAAATTTTAAGTTTTTACAATAACCTTTTTTAGTAATTTATTCATTATTCAACAGATCCCTAATGATGTAAAAGAAATTATTACGAAACGTCGCATTCATCTCCCATCTTCGTGAGTAGCCATGGATACATTAAACATAATCTCTTGGAATATTTTTGGCCTCAAGCGGAACATTCCTCTCCTAAACGTGTTCTGCAAAAACTTCAAAGGCATCATTGCATTGCAAGAAACACTCCTCTGGCCACATGACCTTGCCATCTGCAATTCAATTCATGAAGACTTCAGAACCTTCTCGACTTCATCGACGCAAGTTACAGATCAAATCTTAGCAGGTCGCCCGAAACGGGGCCTTTCTTTCCTGTGGCATAAATCGTTAGACAGTATGACCTACAGGAGTGACAGATTGCTGGGGCTTCAAGTGACAGTAGGGAACTCTAAAATCCTAATAATTAATGTTTATATGGTATGGGAAAATAATAATTTTGATCATTACTGCATGATCCTAGGGGAGTTACACAATATTATTCATGATTCTCCTGCTGATTATATTTGTATAATCGGGACCTTAATTCTCACCCCACAAAACAATTTTATAATGAACTTACTCGCTTCTGTCAAAATCATGCTCTCCAAATTAGCGATGTAATGCTCCTCCCTCCCTCCTCCTATTCATGTGTATAATAGAGCAGACGCCATTACAACCTCCTGGCTGGACCACTGCATCACATCTCCACAACTTCATGATTCTATTATGTCCTGCAATATTCGCTATGATTTTGCAACGTGCTACGATCACATCCCATTACAGGTGTCATTCAGTACCCCATCCCTCCCTACCGTGAACCCCCTAACTGACTGCCCACCAGGGGTAAACTGGGATTTTAAAAACCAACAGAAAACCAGATACTTTAGGGCGACCACGGAAACCAGGTTGCGGTCAATAGTTCAACCGGCAGACGCCTTACTTTGTACTAACACAGGAGGGATCTGAATGAATTCTATTCGAACATAATCTCCGCTATGCTTGCTTCGGGCAGGACTGCCTATAGGTTTCGTCAAGGTAATTGTCGGGAATTTCTTCGACTTTTGTTATTTTTTTTTTATGATTCGTGCCCGGATGTTCTGGGCCGATGACAAGGCCTTGAGGAGGCGCACACTCTAAAACTATCAGGGTGAGATTCAATAAAATTTGGTCAACAAAACAGTTTTATTACGAAAAATAAATATTTAAATACATTAACAATACACTGAAACTAAAGTTCCTAGCAGGATTCCACAGTACACACAGTTTCTTACTGCTCTCACTAATTTAATTCAAGGAACCTGAAAACTCTCATGGCTTTTTTATGTGGTAGCCCATAGGGTCTTTGATATCACGTGCTTGTAAAGCACTAAGTCCACAACTGGACGAAAAATCTGCACAATACGAGACCCATTGACTCAATATCACAAACAAATAACATTCTTACGCTGGCAGCTTTCGTTTGCTGCATAAATCGAGTCCCTCATCGCAGGGATGGCACATCTATACGTGGATAAAGTTAACTTACAGTTACGACGGAATTCGACCTAGCATGGCGATAGCTGGGAGTCGGAGAATTGAGAGAGACACAAATTTCACGGTACTTACACGATTCAGGGTCTGGGCAGGAATGAAGCATCACTTCGCCCTTCAAAAGAAACTTACGCTTTCCCGCGTGAACTACAGAATCCTTGTAATTCAGGCGGGAATCATCGTATGTTTAGACATTACGGAAATCACTTAATCTATTTTACTCCTCAATGTGAAATATGACAGTTACGTTATCATTTAGGATCAAGGAATTGACCCAAAGTTCTGGCTGAAGGCCATAATCTGCAAATTCTTGAATAGCTACGGAGTCCTTGGCTCCAAATCTCTACATAGATAATTTATCTCGTACTAGTGATTAGCAAATTATATTTATTAATGAAAATTCATAACGTCTTCCTTACTATAAGACACGCTCCTTCCCCGCCATGCATTTAGGAATTGCGTCTTAACTGTTGTGTATTGGACAGCTTTCTGTTCAATGAATCGCCCGCGAGATCCCTCAGTCTTACCCCAATTTAACGCAACACTTGTGAAGTTAAATGGCGGGGATTTCGAACGATCAGTTTGAAATTCACGACATACTCCACAACCGAAGTATGGGGCGTTGAAATGTTGGACAATTCAGGAAAGACTGGGCTGGGGGGGGGAGTAACCACTCCTACACTACTCAGTCAGGCTCACTGCGTAGCGCTCCACAGCGACTCTAACAGAGTACACAAAAAAACATGACATGTCAAAGAAATTATACATCAACATTACACCCGGGGTAATAAATGTCACATACAAATAAAACATCAATGGCAGATATATACATAAATGTTTTAGGGCTGTTGCCTTGTATAATAAGACGCCCTATGAGGTAATGTTAGACTTGCGATAATCTTACGCTAAGTCGGTTGGTATTGCACTTCCATATTCAATGGAGTGTCTTGGGGTTTGTAGATCACTTACGAAGTCGGTATTATTTTCTTTGGTTATGACGACGATGTGTTAAACTCATGATGATTCGGTGATGAGGTGAGGATCTAGTAGAAACCACAAAGTACAAAAATACTTATATTCTCTGAATTTACATGGTGAAGATCAGGTATGATTGTACAAGTCTTCTAATGACGATAGCTTGATCGCTTCTGCCAATGATGATGGCTAATTCTATTCTCTCTACATGATAAAGCTTAGGTAAAGAGGTACAGGTCTTCTAATGACGATAGCTAACTCTATTCTGCCTTTACTACCATCTCGGTTACCAGTCATAAAGGAACAGACAGTAGCTCGAACATATGAACATACATACAATGACATAGTTACATACGAACATACAATCAGATGACATAGTTACTAATCACGTAGGCCGCTTGAGCTATAGGTCACGGTGTTTGTCTCAAGCAGGAAGCTTGGACTAAAGTTTATAAACAATTGAATGACTACAGGTGACGGCATGTCAACTTAGCCTACATACTTATTGTATACGTCATCTTTAGCGTCTCTAGTCTGATCACATTCCTGCAAGCAATCTGGTTGACCTCTTTAGTTTTAGTCTTTTATATATATATATGGAATAACATTCCATATTTTTATTTATGTAAAACACCATTACATTCAGCTCGGTCAGCTACAAACCAACCACTGAATATTACTCAAACTTGACTTGCATTTGACTTATAGGAGTGTGATACAGACACTATGTGAATATATATAGATAATAGGAAGTACTTATAAGTAAAAAAAAATTCATGGTGTACACAATACAGATTCAAGTAATAAAATATTAGACAATATGCATATAATATTCGTAGATAATAGTGATCACGTGATATATACTGATACAGTTTTTCACTTCATCTCTTTAAGATACATATGCTACAGAAAATACTAATGTACTCTGATAATCGCATAGAACAAAGATTAACATGATAAAAATCATATTTTAACTGATAAAAATTTCATATATGAATTAATAAAATTATTAATGTTTATGCTGATTGATTCGTTGATTTTTATGCTAACTGTTATATATCTGATTCATTAATCCATATACTAACTCATATATAACTGCAGATATTGGTAAGATAAAAGGTAACAGATTGATTATAGGCTACCTGATTTGTTTATACATATGTATATGGATTCATATAATTATGATTAATATATGTGCACTTTAAATAGATTCCTATAGTGTACACGCAAAGATATATTTAGATTCTGTTATTTATGATCATTTATATATAGGATACATGATACTTTATATATATAGGATACATGACCGAGGTTATACTACTTCACATTTAACTAGCGTTCGAACAACTTTTCATCCATTACACAGTTCCAGACAACCACCTATAGCCAAATGAAATGGCCAATTTCAATTGGTTAAAACAAGGGGAAAATTATCTGGCGGGGTCCAACGTTCTATTTCGGCCTCATACTTATTCTCTGCATCCTAAGCCACACGATTACGTTCGTGATGAATAAAATCATCCCCAGCACGAGTCCTTCACCAGCAAAGTAGAGTTGAATATCCTTCGGGTCGTAATTGTCGGAAGTATGTCCCTTTTGTAGTCGATTTCCGACAGCCACCGGAGCGTTCCGCATTAAAACGAGATACGGTGTCGGTCAAAGAAGTCCATGATGGTGCTTATTCCTTTCACATTGTAGGCGGTTGTTACTCGACTGCCGTCGTCCGCAGCGACGAACGATTTTTTTGAAGTTGCGATGTGAAACTCTCGTACTGCAGGATAATGTAACCAGGTTCCATTAATCAGCCTGCAAGTGAAATTATACTTGTCACAAGGGCAAAGTAAATTCAGACGACATCCAAATACAAGGTGGGAGAGAGCCATTAAGACCAGACTTAACCCACATGAATTCGCTGATTTTTTATGGAATTCAAAGGAGTCAGCTGTACAAACTTTTTTATCCATGGCATTAATCAATGAGTGAACCTATCCAGGTCTATGATGACTTGTAAAAATATCCATAATTATAAAAAATAAACAGATATCATTACGAATCCCAAAGAAGATTCGATATTACTGGTAGTAAGTTACTAGACAAAGAAGTGGAAAACGGAGCTATTTGTAAGATTGCCAGGCAACATAAGAGTCAAAGAGAATATTAATCATGATTCTGTATTTCTCTATGCTAACTGAAATTAAGTTGTGATAAAATCTGATCCTATGTGCCCCTAACAAAAGTTTCATATTCAATTTTCTCGCGCGCATCCTCTGAGGTTAATTTTTAAAACTTTATTAATAGGTAGAAGATGCAACGAAAAAACCCACTATGTAACTAATTTCTATATAAACTTTGGGTTTTTCAAGAAAATGTAACATTTTCCCATGAATGTTTTACTTGAATTGTAATAGGCTAATGTTGCAAGTAAATATTTCTAAATGTCTATGAGGTTCAGAAAAATTAATTCATTTTGTTGTTATAGAAATTCTATTTGCTTATTTTGTTCATTAATTTTAAAGTGATTGCAAGTCCTTAACTAATTGCATTGCACACACGGATAAGAATATGTCATGTCATCGTGACCCATGAACCACATGTGAAGTTCATGAGCTATGCATTCCTCTTTCCAGTCAACCTGCTTCGGAAGCGGAGATGACACACACACAGATGAAGCCTGTGTAAGCAGATTATTGAGGTTAAAAGGAACAAATGCTGATACGGCAATGATGACGTCGTCACTTGGCAGGAGATTGCTCTCAGCCAGCTAAGAGTTACGTGACTGCGTAATTAAATACGACTTTAGTATTTTCAAATGATATATATTTTTTTTTTAATTCTCCACCCACATGAGAAGAATGTCTAAAAAAAAACAGTACCAAAATTGAACAATATATTAGTTTCATGTTGGAAATCTGCATGATTGTAATAAATGTAATTATGTTAAATTAAATATTCCTTATTGAAACTAATGAAAAAGGTTTCCATACTAATTCCATATATATTATTAGCCCTGTATAAGATTCATATAGGATTATTCCATAGATAACATTTTCACTTCTAGACTTCCTGACTTTAAAATATCTTTTTTTTATTTTATTTATTTATTCATTTATTTATTTATTTTTTGACTACGAATATAAATCACCGGGACAGACAATATGTCAGTAGGTTTTGATATGTGTTTGAACTTTTAGCTTATTTGTCATTACTAAAGCGTTAAGTTAGAGTTCAAATCTTTACGCATATATATTTGGATATTTAATTAACCTATGGTTACGTTTTGCTTATTGATTTTATCGTGATTCCTTTTTTGTTATAATTTGTAACCCTTCCGACTTCTTACGGAGTGTATTATATTGACTCCACTTGTATCCATGTTATTTTATTTTTTTTTTTATATTTATTATATATATTTTTATATATATTGATAAATTAATGGTTGGCTTTGATATGTGAAAAGTTGTTTGGGCTTAAGCTAGGCGTACCGTATAAGGTATCAATTCTATAGATACGAGATATGAATGATAAAGGTATTTAAAACCGCGAGAACCGCTATAATCCAGTTCGGATCCAATATCACGAGTTGTAACTCGTAAGACATGACACTTTTTTATTTATCTCTTATTCTACCAAGCCGATTGACTCTGGGTGATAAAATATGGTATTGGTTTTCATAATGGAACGGAATTCACACACGAGTTAAGGAGATTATTATTGATTTACACCACCCGAGTCAGATTATTATTATGTGTTGAATTCCATGTTTACTGATTTAGCACTCATAAATATTCCTAACGCGCTCAATTGCAGTGTTTGTTTTTAGTGCTATTAATTCTATATAACGTGTCAAGGAACTATTAACACTAAGAAGTGTTTATTCCCTCTGTCAGACTCGTAATTCTGTTAATAATTCTACGTATATTCTTTCAAGGATTGATTTGGCACAGGATAGGCCCCTAAACTGACAGGTGTCTTAGTGTATCCCTTGTTTTCATGACACGTGTTACAATTAGTTATGTGCTTTTTATATCTGTAAGCATCGTAGGCCAGTAAAACAGTGATTTGGCTTTCTGTGACATAATAGGGAACCCTGGATGACGGAATGCAACCAGTTTAGGACGATTGGTATGAAAGAGATTATTACTAATACCTGGTCGTTAGTCATCTGCTGTGTTCTTCGGGTTTTCCTCGTCACGGACCTACATATAATATTACATTTGATTACATTATTCTGATACACATACTTTAAATATACTTTTGCTTTAGGGTTTCTGCTCGAAGTGTTTATTGTTTTTGCTTAGCCGCTGACCCTGTTTCCGTTCGAAGTGTTTATTGTTTACTTATTGCTGCTGACTCTGTTTCTTGAAGTGCCAGAAACGCTCACTAACGATGTTTTCTTGAATGATTCTAATGAGAGACGAAGCTTGCGTTGCCGTAGGAAAAGGACACGTCGGTTTTGTTTCTTTGAAGTTATTCACTAAACGATGATACTAGGTTGCTTGAAGAATCTGTTGCTTTCGTCGTATTTGAAGAGTTTTTATATGATACTTCATTATTCTGAGTTTTCTTCGGAGTAGTTGTAGAGTTCTTCTGGACCGCTGCCACCACTTTTAGGCGCGTACAGTTGCTGCCACCATTTTTAGGGCTGTTGCCTTGTATAATAAGACGCCCTATGAGGTAATGTTGGTATTGCACTTCCATATTCAATGGAGTGTCTTGGGGTTTGTAGATCACTTACGAAGTCGGTATTATCTTCTTTGGTTATGACGACGATGTGTTAAACTCATGATGATTCGGTGATGAGGTGAGGATCTAGTAGAAACCACGAAGTACCAAAATACTTATATTCTCTGAATTTACATGGTGAAGATCAGGTATGATTGTACAAGTCTTCTAATGACGATAGCTTGATCGCTTCTGCCAATGATGATGGCTAATTCTATTCTCTCTACATGATAAAGCTTAGGTAAAGAGGTACAGGTCTTCTAATGACGATAGCTAACTCTATTCTGCCTTTACTACCATCTCGGTTACCAGTCATAAAGGAACAGACAGTAGCTCGAACATATGAACATACATACAATGACATAGTTACATACGAACATACAATCAGATGACATAGTTACTAATCACGTAGGCCGCTTGAGCTATAGGTCACGGTGTTTGTCTCAAGCAGGAAGCTTGGACTAAAGTTTATAAACAATTGAATGACTACAGGTGACGGCATGTCAACTTAGCCTACATACTTATTGTATACGTCATCTTTAGCGTCTCTAGTCTGATCACATTCCTGCAAGCAATCTGGTTGACCTCTTTAGTTTTAGTCTTTTATATATATATATGGAATAACATTCCATATTTTTATTATGTAAACACTTACAAATGTACCCATACACATAAGGTAGACATGAATCAGCACAGAAACTCAATAGGCAATGGGCCTGCAATAAGATCAAAAGCATAAATGGAAAATCACAATCAAGGAAACATGAATATACACTCATAAGGTACTCTGTCTTCACTCAATCAATGGCATGAAAAAGGAAACAGTCATGTATGTACAAGTTTGTATGCAACAAGCATAGACTTTAGGCACTCACCTCAAAATGCAATACAACATGCAAGAGAAACTTCTATATTAAGCTCTTCATCTTCAATAATCAACAAGCATAATCAAATCAACAGGCCATTCGCCTTTAAGGAAACAGATTACAACTGATTCAGTATGTACTCTTTCACGGGACACATGCCCTCAAAACGCTTTCGCTTCTCTACAAGTACTCATATACATTTTTTTTTGTAATTTACTTTGAGGGTGGGGGCTACCTCTGCACAACGCTCGACTTGTTTGCACAAGAGGGGGGTCCCACTCCCTTACGCTAACCCGACGCACTTCCATTCTCTGAGGATTCAACTCACTTACACTTACTTGGGTCCACCCCCCCTGCCTACCTGAATAAGGGACCTTCCCTTTTTCTTTCACTGTTTCTAGCTATAACTTAGATATAGTCACTTTCCATAAAGCGCTTCATTAACTCGCGATGCTTAGCGGCAGCCTTTCTCAAAGGCCGTGCAGAACGTCTTTGTCCACCTAACTGAACGTCAACGTCACTACCACTCGATACCTCAGTATCATTCACTTCAGCACTCTCACTTACCGTATTGGTATCGCTAGAATCGTTACCAATATCGTCAGCGTCTTTTATGTCACTCAAGACCTATGTGGCTGGTTGTTCGGGTGTTGCAGCCAGTGCCATCCCTTGGTCGTCCCCAGACATCACAGCATTTCCTGGAACACCTACTGCTGGGCTGTACGCTCCCTCGTCTCGGACCTCTTCTTTGCCGTCGTCGTCACGCACCATCTCCTCCGTCGCACCATCAACATCGTCACGCCGTTCGGATCCAACGCCATCATCGTCATCTGAGGGGGCAAGTTCCAGGGGGACCAAGTGGCTGACAGCACACAGGGACTCAACATCTTCAAACAATACCTTGGCCGAATGCACGACACCATCGTCGTCCGGGTACGTCTCCACGACGCGTCCAAGGGGCCACGTTGCCCGCTTTTGATTTTCTTGCTTTACTAACACGAGGTCTCCGGGGTGCAGCTTGGTGGGTTCCCCAGACTGACAATCGTGTCGGCCTCTTAGGGCACTCAGGTACTCCTTCCTCCACCTCTCCCGGAAGGCTTTCAAAGTTTCTGTTAGTTTAAGATATCGATCTCGCAGCCTCCGGGAGGTGAAGGTAGCATTAAGGTCTTCATCTGGCAAAACAGGTGCCATTAAGTTAATTAAGTGACCTCGCACTAAATGAGAGGGGGTGAGGACCTCGTCCTCGCACTTGTCACCGCTATACATCAACGGCCTATTATTCACTACCGCCTCCGCCTCTTTCACTAGAGTTAATACGTGGGCCTCCGGGAGATACTTTCTCCCGAGGGCAATCATAAGGGCACGTTTTGTGACACCAATCAGACGTTCGAAAAAACCGCCTTTCCACGGCGCACGGGGGCTTTGAAATTGCCATTCTACGCCAGTCCTCCTCAGGAACTGCTGGACTTCATCCTCTTCATAAAGTCCCTGAAGGAGGTTGCTGGCCGTCTTGAACGTTTGGTGGTTATCAGAAGTGATTATGGTCGGGGCTCCATGCGTAGCACCGAATCTTCGAAGAGCTAGAACAAATTCCTCTGCATCCAAGGAGGGGCAGAAATCTAAATACATGGCCCTGGTGGCCATGCATGTCCCGATGAGGATATAGCCTGGTCGCGTTTCTGTTTGTATGGCCGCGGTGTGGTCCATGCCGACTGCGGCAAATGGTTTCTGCAAGGTGATCCTTTCCTTCGGCAGGGGGGTTGGTGGTGGTTCTCTCATCAGCGGTTGGAAGGCTAGCACGCATTCTGGACACTTCCATACAACTTGCTTAGCAATAGACCTCAGGCCCGGCGTCCAGCATTTCTGTCGAAAATTCGCCATTAGCATATTGACATTACAATGGAGGTGCAAACAATGCAAATACTTTAAGTATGCTCTGACTAAGTGTCCCTTAGCAGGCAAAAGAATCAAATGTTTCATCTCTTCAATCTGGGACACTCGTCCCCTAGTGCAAATCAATTTGTCTACTATTATTAAACTTAATTGCCTCACAAAATTCAATATCTCACGAGGGGGTCTGACCTCACCCTCCAAATATGCATACACAGTAAGTAAATAGAATCTTTGTTCTAATAAGACAAGAACTCGAAAAGGATCCCTTTTCACTTTTCTTTGCAAACTTTACACTAATCTGGTTACTCTAATCAAAATTCGAAAACTCAACCTCCCTGAGTAGTAGTTCCCATATCCCTCCTGGGGGAATAGACCTTGTTTCTTCCCTCAGTTCCTGCACTGCCGCTACCACGATTCTGATATTTGTTAGATCTGCCTCTTTGAAAGGAACAGGCTCTCCTGGGATTCCCAAGAACTCTGGACCCTGGCGCCAAAGAGGGTTCTGCTGCAATTGCTGGATTGTTGTGCCCTAGACAAGACATCAGCAGGAATCTGTTTGCTGGGCACATACTTCAATCTGAAATCACAAATCTGGCGGAGAAAAACAACTTCCGCCACACGGTTAGATATAAAGATATTTTTGTTGTCCTTGGTATCCGGGGATGCACCCAGACTAATGCAACTTTTGCTATCTGACCAGATACTAATCTCTTGTGGCTCTATTAGCCTTTGAATCGTTTTCGCTAGCCTACAACCTCGCATGCAAGCTTAAAAGTTCTAATTTAGGGATTGGGTGATTTTAAGCATCCCTTTCGGAGTGATTCTCATTTTGCTGGTGAGTAACCTTACGTTACTTTCTTTATCGCTGACATACGCCACAGCACCGTATGCCCTACTACTGGCATCGGTGAATATATGGAGTTCGGATCTTCTAATTCCTGCCGCTCTAGGAAATGTTAAATCACCGACTGATTTCAACTCTACTAGCAGTTCTCGCGCTTCTTTAGCTTTTTCCTTACATAACACGTCATCCCATCCAATCTCTTGTTCCCAAAGTTGTTGGAGAAACAGCTTTCCCCTAACAAATAAAGAACTGACTAGACCTAGCGGATCGTAAATTGATACTAGCAAAGATAGTACCCTACGAGTAGAGGAAAAAGACCCCATATAGTCTCCACTTTTCTAGCCCCGCCCCCTGCCCCCACCCCCCCAAGGGGCATGGCTACCCCCCCTCCCCCCTCCTGATTGGCCTCATGTACGTACGTGAGGCCTAAAAAGGGGCTGGGCAACCACCAAAAGGGGCGTGGCACCCGACCCCATATAGACTCCACTTGTCTGGGGGCGTGGCCACCCCGACCCAAATTGACCCCATTTGTATATAAGCTCATGAGTAGAGCTCATGACTCCATATGTATGTAAGTTCATACGTACTGACCCCTAAATTGACTCCATTTGTCTTACAAGCTCTTACGTACATAGCTCATATTAGGTGGCCTCCCCTAACCCCAAATCGACTCCACTTTTCTACCCCTGAGTCACACTATAAGGGAATAAAACCCCTTTCAACTCCTATGCGTGGCACCACCCTGACTTCATTTGTATTATAAGCTCATGTACGTACATGAGCTCTATTGATCATTGTAGGAAACGTTCATGTACGTACATGAGCTCATAATTGACCATGTCTCAAGCTATGTACGATGAGCTCATATTAGGGGGCGTGGCTTCCCCTAACCCCAAATCGACTCCACCTTTCCTACCCACTGTGACGTCACGTAACTCTAAGGGAATAAATAACCATTCTTTCACCCCCTGACGCAAATTGACTCCACCACCCCAAAAATTTCCTACCCCTGTGACGTCACTGGGAAATAAAACTCTCAACGGGAATAAAAACGACATAACTCAGGGGGCCTTTCACCACCCCAAATTGACTCCACTATCTACCCCTGTGACGTCACATAACTCTCTGGGAATAAAACCTTCTTTCAACCCCTGACCCCAAATTTGCTCCAACCTTTCCTACCCCCTGTGCGTCACATAACTCTCCGGGAATAAAAAAACCAACATTTCAACCCCCACCCCAAATTGACTCCACTTTTCTACCCCTGTGATGTCACGTAACTCTACGGGAATAAAACTTGACCACCCGACCCCAAATAGACTCAGTTCAGTGGTTTTTGCGGACTCATGTCCCCTTTCCTTTAATTGTTTTCAAGTAACGGGACGTTTACCTCATCCTCCTCCTATAAATCTCTAAATTTATATATGCACATTGCAAATATACTCTCTCTCTCTCTCTGTCTCTCTCTCCCTCCCTCCCTCCCTCCCTCCCTCCCTCCCTCTCTCAGCCGTTACATTTTGTTTTCTATATATATATTAATATTATATTAATATAATAATATATATATATATAATATAATATATATATCTATATATATATATTATATATATATATATATATATATATAATATATATTATATATATATATAGTATATATATATAATATATAATATATATATATATATATATATAATATACACAGCTGCTTAGATATTCAGAGTATCATGATAAAAGGATATTTGGCGACTGACTTCATCCACATGTGATATCTCCCCCATAACCATCAGAGTCAATGTTATCTGATGATGATCACGCACATCACACACCACACACATGAAGAAACGAGACCTTATCGCCATATTTGCCCAGCTGACTTCACCCCAACGTGAAATTTTATTTATCATAGAATTTGAGTCATAATCTAGGTGGCAAACACAAGGACAAAGGTACACATTTCAATTTTGTTTATTTATTATACCGAGTTTGAAAGAGGTTGTTATATTTATAACCAATCCTAAATACAGGGGAATGAATTAATATTCCATACAAATACATACATTAGAAAAAAACTGTACAAACACGAACGCGATAATATACGCATTCGCTTTTTCAAAAACAATACTTCAACGAAACATACGGCTACTATATATTTTCTAACCTGTTCCTTCACATCACAGCCCTTAGTATAACCACAAACATCTTCTCCAGCACTTTCCCGACCGTGTATCGAAGACGACGACGTTTCATCTAAAACACCTCAAAAGCTTTTAAATTTAGCTACAAGTTTTTCACTAACTTGCACGAGGAGTTGATGAAGCCATGGCGAGAGTTCACGTCTTGATGTGACAATCCTTCAAGAGATAATGAGCTCCAAAAGACCCTCAACCCGAGAACTCTCTATCACAATCACTGATTACAAACCAGTTGTGACGAAGCATCAAGTCTTATCATTCCCTCACGCCAAAGGTCATCCACACATGACTCATTTTATCAAAATCAGTATCACGTGACTAAACAGCTCCGATATCATTGTTCCTAAAATGTTAATAAGCCACCCACACATCACCATCTTGTTTTTCGCATGTCCCACCCTCACCTCCACCCCCTCCTCCTCCTTCCTCTTCCTCCCTCCTCCCCTCCCTTTTTTCCCATATTTCGCCACGTTTCGATTTGTTTTTTTAATGGCTATATTCCTTAACATCAATCTTTAACTTAACCCCCGCCATTTCAATGAAGTAGCGATAATTCGAAATATTATCAACGTGGGTTTTTTTATTCCCCTTGAAATTCTCGAAGCTATATCTAAAATAATTATAACCTGCGAGCGGATGTGTTAAATCTCCTTCTTCATCCATTCAACCGTGTTAGAATCTTGTAACGTATGACTTTTGAGGTCTTTAAAAAATATTGGAATAATACCTGTTAAATCGGATTGCTCTTTTTGCGAGTCATGTCCCCTTTAATTGTTTTCAATGTAATGGGGGCGTTTACCACCTCCCCTCCAGTCACTGCACCTACATTTTCTTTAAGAGGAGGAGGAGGAGGTCCCGTGAGCGATATAGCCGGCATAGGTGGTTTTTGGATATTAAGGGAGACGTGTCCGCTACTACTAACAGCTGCCGTATCCAACTTGCCAGTACCCTCCAGGCTATTAGTATCACCATCACAAACCTCTTTTTCTATTCATTAACCTCTCGTAGGTAATGGCAGGGATAACGTAAAACTCCTTCATTTTCAATTAAAAAGACTCCCTACCAAACTCGCAGCAATAGGCAATAAAACCGATAGAATAGTCCCCCCTTTACGACTTTTCAGTATATTTTTCTTCTTAGATATGGACGTTGTTTTCAAGGACACAAGATGAATTTCTCGTCTACAATTTCTTAAGTGTTTAATAAACTTCTTATCTTGAGTTAGATTACCACAAAGAAAATTTCTAAAAATTTCCGAGAGAGTAGACACCAAACCACCGTTTAAGATGGGAATAACTTTACTTCTTTCACTGGGTGATAAACCAGAGATGAATAAAATAGTTTTTATTTTTACGTAATTAAAGGTTGCTTACGGTTCATATCCGTAAAATTTGAGATTCATCAACCCAGAATTGAATTGACTCGGATAACCTTTCCAATGAACGTAATATTGAGTTTTATTATCTTTCTCCTCCTTCCCAGAATAGTGATATCATACGTTTCTGGTAGATTTGTGCGAATTAATTCTTCACGATAAAATACGCCCTTTATTTCTTCACCCGCTAAATCTTCCAAGAAGTATACGACCGGATTTTGCCTTGTATCCACTTTTCGGATTTTAAAAAATTTCCAGAGTATTTTGAATGTATATCCCCTCCTAAAAATTGCGTTGCGACGCTCATCGGCAATACGTACAACGTCTCCAACATTCAAGAGCGAAATGGCGGGAGGATTAACGAGAACAGCTTTTTTATACATACTCGAGAATTGACGTCAATGTCATCTCTATCCATTAATGCGTGAACCTCTTGCGGGGTGCGACCCAAACTTCTATGGGGGGTATGATTATAACTCTGAACAATGTCGCGCAAGACGTTAATGTATTTTAAGGTATTCTTATGTGTGAGATATCTATATATACGACCCTTAATAGTCCTTATGACTCTTTCAGCTATAGAGGATTTTATTTCTCGCGAATAAACGCTATATAATTTTATATTTTTACTATCTAGATATTCTCTGACGTGTTTGTTATGATATTCCCTACCCTCATCGCTATTCAAACGTGAAATTCCCAAAAATCGGTAGATTCGATAACCTTCTTCAAAGCGCGACGCATAGTAACACCATCCTTCTTTTTCTAGGAAACAATTTGAAGATATCTGGAAAAACACGTCAATAAAGACTAGCAAATATTTAAACCCATTATTATACCGAGCTAATTTGCACATATCAGCTAAATCGGTGCTCGCTATTACTCTCGGTTTAGGTGACATGATTTTCTTCTGGGAATTTTTTTCGAGTGACTTTATGCAGTGTAAGACTTTTGTCCACATAAGAATTCTTTAACATTTTCACGAGTAATTTGGCTATTCAGATTTTTCACTACTCGAATAAAGAGTCCACCCCGCTGAAACTACCCACAACCCGTGCATCTCCATACAAAGTTTTTAGTCAGTTTTATCCGTTCTTTATCCATATTGGTAAGCTATTTGATATTTCGTTTCACCCAGAATATTAGTTCGGAGCTGTAACACTCAGTGTTGACGGAGCGAAGTCTACTAACAAATAACCGTAGCGGTTACGGTGATAGGGCCTTTTTATATATGTCCGAAAAGGCTGAAGCTTTTTGACTGCCAAATAACTGCCGACCTTAAGTTTCAATTTGACTAAAATCACGATTTTTCATTAGAATATAATGTGAGCAATTCAGCTTATACTTCTACTAAACTTTCCCGAATGAAACATATCTGCGTTATGAATATAACTGAAAATAGATGAATGACGTCCCGCTGTGAAGGCGTAGGTCACAAATTTATCATCACTGGCCTCGAGGAAGCAATCATCGAGTATGAATAATAGACCTTTATTAACCTCCGTCTCCCCCTTTTCAGCGTAATCAAAGGGATTTAAATTTCTTTGGATACTTAAATTTGGGACCTATTGAGGGATGCGTTTCGAGGGGGTGTTCAGATACCCCGCAATATAAATGTATTGGAAACGCGTTTCATAGAGTTCAATGATTTTTTGACATAGGACAGACTTGCCACGTTTACTAAACCCCGTGATGATAATACGAGCGGGATTAGCGAACGGGTCTAACAACTGCCCAGGGAAGGGACCTGTCGCGGCCATGATGTTAGCGCGTTTAAGACTATAGGTGTGTACTTTACGCGCTCCTTTTTATATACAAGCCTTAATAATAATTAGGGTGAATGGAAGTTGACGGCAATAATATTTGTTTAATTTCCATAATGAAATACATACAGGTTTTTCCTACAATATAAAAATAGAACGTACAGTAAAAATGCAAAGTATAATAAAAAATACAATATAATAATTCAAAAATCTAAAAAACTAACTGTGTATATGATTATAAAATAAAAATACATTATATCAATATAATATATTAAAATATATGAAATATAAGATCAAAATATATAGTAAAATATATAAACTATGACACCCGGTCAAGGGGGTGCCTGGATACGACCCCGTTTAACTGGAGGAGAGAATTAAACATTGTATATTTTACTATTCTCTCTTCGACGTTTTGAACATCCTTTCACCCGAAATGATGTGATGGATGTAGGGTCGGAGGAATAGGAGGAGTAGGAATTCTCGAGGTGCTAGGAGCGGGAATATTTAAAATTGGAGAGATTGCCGCTACTACCGGCGCCACCACTACCCTCTCTAGTCTCCTCCTCCTCCTCCCCCTCCCCCCTCCCCCTCCTCCTCCTCCGCTATACCCTCCTCCACCCCAATGTCTGGATGTCCATACGCCAACGATTTATAAGGTGTCACATAATTATCTCTTGTCCTCTAAAGGACAGAGAGATACCTTTTGCTGGCTCGTATGACACATCGTGCCTCCTACTCTTGGAAATTGTGCACACGAGTATAAGTAATCTCATTCTTTTCGATTACAGCTCGATACTGGTCATGTGGAATGGTCTTTTGCCGCACCTTTGTACACCTTTCAAGGTGTTACTACGACTAGTTTCTGTCAGATTACGAATAAACTTTAGGTTTAACGCCGATGATTCCCTCATGAGTTCAGCCCCGTTTTCAACCTTCACTAACCGAGTTCCCACTTTTACGTGACTCATCATACAATTCGTGAGTTTTTGGGGAAATTACTCAAATCCATGTAGGGTTTGAGCGCACCCTTCAGTTCCCGATTGAGGTTATCAGTCACCAGGGAAAGATCAAGCTGTCAGTGTCGTATAAAGGAGCTGAACTCGGTGTCCATACTGCTTTTCGAAGAACGTCGTATAGAACCGATACATCATATCCTTCGCCATGTCCTAGTATACTGAAAACCGATATAAATCGGGGATTCAGCCAATAACAGGACTCTTTGCAATGGTTTACAATGTACCTGTCGTTACCCAGTTTTCCAAAGACTTGTATGTGTGCTTGGACACATTCTGAGGAGAGAGGCTTCACCGGTGGTGACGACAGTTCGGGTAGAATAATTCAATGAATTTTTAATAGTGACACCGAAAAGACCGTTCATTATGATTTTGATTGTGTTCCTCTTGTCCGGATCGGTCTCTTTAGCACACCTTGCATTCTCCAGAATATATTCCCTCAAATAAAAATCCTGTTTGAATTTGTACACTTTCCTTATTACATCAACTTCGAGACCGAGCCTTATCACGTTTGTAATAAGGGAAGACAGATCAAGTGATTACGCATGGGTAAATGCGTACCCGTCAACTTAACATTTTTCTTGGGTAGCTTCACCTTGAACTTATTCATCAGGTTTTTACTATAGGTGATAGATCCTGGTGAGTCACATTCATGTGATGAATGGCGAGAGGGAGATCATCCGTCTGTAGAGCAACATCCCGTCTAACTGGTTTGGTATCGAGCAGTATGAAATAACCGTATTCACCCTGTGAATCAATGGCGGTAATATCGCTAGCGACAAAACTTTCTAATTCGCAGGGGAAAGTTCAGTTATTTCACCCAAGGGCATTTTGTATTTACTCATAACTGTGGGATACAAACTGGTGAAATCAACGTATAATATATACGATTGAGGATCACCACCCTAAAACTGGGATTTAACTCTGGATTATTAGCTACGCATTGCCTTCGAACTAGACTACAAAACGCCGCGGATGTTTTTTACAAATTAATTGATAGAGTTCACCATTCGAAATGAGGGGAGACGAATTTTAGAGGAATATAGAAAGCATCGAGTGAGAGAGAGGTAGAAGTCAGGTAACGGCGGGGGTCTAGTCCGGAATTGCGCCATGGCAGCCTCCCTCCAAGCTAAATAAACGTCGGCTAATAATCCACATCCATAACAAATACAAAATGGTGTAATCTAGAAGATTGGTGCATTAGCGGCGTTCCAAACCTTGACCACATGTGCATAGCCCCCGCTGGAAAGGGTTTTCTCCCGTAAGTTCTGAATCGAAACACTCTAGAAGGATGCCGGGCTTTCGCAGGATATTGAAACCCGTCACATAATCATAAGGGTAGTACTGTTTACCGTACCCAAAACTAAATCGAGACAATCCCGAGAATACTGGATTAACAACTGACGTGCGATTTCGAGGGAACCTTTCTGTTTGATATGACTCGAGGCGAGACTAGAAAGGGTCCCCCTAATCACGTTGTTGCTATCCACGAATCTCAGATTGCCCGATCTGGCCGAGTAAAATTTACTACCCTCGCGTTTCAGAATTTCAAAATCATGCTGAGCCCCCGCCTCTTTCAAGACCAGGGCGATGTCATATGACAAATTGTGTACGAACACTGTTAAAGTTGGCTCCTTAAATTGCATATTCAAATTACACTGTTGACACAGTGCACACAGTTGTCCCTCCCGTGCCACAAAATGAGCGTGATGTCGCATTTTTCGTGACTCCAGCCTTGAATTTGACGTTACATCCTTCGCAATGAGTGCTCGCTTCAAACTTATGAGTGGATTCAGGAGTCATATGTAAAGGATACGCACGCATTCGTTCACGCAATAATGCCCAGTCCCGGTTCATGTTCTGCAAACAATCATCAACGCATTTCTCTCCGTGACTTAGTCTATGGGTACAATATTCCCCCCCGTTCTACCGTCAACGATCACGTAGCAGTAAGCGAAAGCTTTCTGCGAGATACTATTCTTGGATCGCTTCTCTGGTCTTCGGTTGAATATTATACGCCTCAAAATCCAGGAAAGCCATGTGCGAGATTGGCAGCAGAGCTTTAACTTAGTAAACTGTTTAACTTGGCTGGGTTCTGGGGTATTCGACAGTGGTTCGAGCAGTACAGGCCTGTGTGTGTGCCTCACGGATGGTGGGACTATTAAACAAAGTCAAACAATTGCAACACATACCACCCGCGTGCTCAATCCCCCGCCCCTGCTTGAATCCGTGTCGGAACTTCTTCACGAATGCCAATATATCCTTAATCAAC
>NC_061110.1:61000843-61047295 GCF_015104395.2 Macrobrachium nipponense | reverse complement strand
TAACCAAGTACCAGCATCAGCCCTCTATGTACAGCCAATTTCCTATTGAAAGCCAGAGAGGTACCAGTACGTACCCCTAACTTCATGCGCTCTAGCCTGCACAGACGTGGTGGTGGAATCAAGAGACAAGTACTGCCTGTCTGATGGCTTCCTGTATCCAAAAAGAGATAGCATTCCTAGACACCTCTTTCCTGTACGCCCTGTGCTTACAATAAGACTGCGGCAGGCTGGCCCAAGGTGCCAGACAGGGCACAACAAACGCTCTGAGCATCACCACCCACAAGTCATTCGTAATGGAATGGAAAACGAAGTGAACTTGTAATCATGCACAGAGGGATTTGGGTCTTGGCCACGGAATCCGGGACAAATTCGAAGGACAACGACCCCTAACCCCTGGCGTACTTCACGTCATAGCTCAGATCGTGGAGCGCTCCTACCCTCTTGGAAGATGCAAGGCCAGAAGGAAAGCTGCTTTGAGCTGTAAGTTTACTTGTGAACGAAGGTTCTGGAGTGGGAGGTGAGACCTTCCGGACTCACCAGTGGTAGCTTCACACTCCCCCTGAAAACCCCCAAACCCCCCCAAGAGGCGGCGCGAGCGCTAAACCACGCCCCCTTGGGCGGTGCTATCAGAGACGAGCGGGTTGACTCGGCAAAAGTCAGTCACATTTTTGAAGTTGTTAAAGCACAAAAAACTAACACAGAAGTGGTTGAGCTTACCTTAGGCTGTTAAAGTTATGAAGAAAATTACTCGTGAAGGTGCAAATTTGTTGAACACAAAGGTCTTTTTACTAGTAAGGTCAATCTTCTTGTGCTGTTTCGGTTGAAAATAAATAAATAATGAAAGATTGCAGTTAGTTTGTTTTCTCTGGAATAATAGTGATTGTATGTGTGTATTCTTGTATATATAACCTACTCTGTTGGATTATGAAGTTGTTAGAATATCTCTCCTAGTTACATGGTCTCCTCGGCTCCCGGGGGGTAAGGGTTGGAGGGTGGGGGACCCAGACCTTGAGTCCGGAAGGTCTCACCTCCCACTCCAGAACCTTCGTTCACAAGTAAACTTACAGTTCTGGAGAGGGAGGCTTCAACCTTCCGGACTCACCAGTGGTAGCTAGGCCGATGCTTCAGGGGCTTGAAGATGAAGTCCAGCGACCACAGCATCGAAAGCACCCTGTAAGCCGAGGAGAGCATAGTAAGAGCTGAAGACAGAGTCGCTTCTCCAATTCATTCTGGACATGATTTCTTGTAAAGATATACCATTGTATAGCAGTCTTGATGAAGCTTGACCCCTTATAGAGTGGAAATTAGTTGACTGTTTAGTTGCATTTGGGTCGGCTCTGAAAATGCACTCCCTAAAAAGTTGTCTCATTTTTTGTAAAGACATTATCTTGAAGTGTTCTTTATACATAAGACCATATGTCGGTTTCCTTTCCGTCTATGTTTCTTTCCCTACAGACTTTGTTTGTGTATTCCAAAATAGAAGTTCAATTGTCTGACTGACATATTTTTTGGTCTGTTAGGAAGCTTTCTAAAGCTGGATCTCTATTTGTGTGTTAGTTGTTTTTTGGTTTTTGGTCCATGAAGGAAGGGTGGTTCCGTAGGACAATGTGTTCTGGGGTGAAGGTTGCTCCTGGAAATGCAGAGATGTTAAATTAAATTGATTTGCTCTTAAAGGGCAAGCTAAGGCTACTAGAAATAAGGCTTTTCTGTGTCAGTAGTAAGGTAGAGTTATCTCTTGTGGTGTTGAGAAACGAAATTACTTTGTCTAGATCCCAGCCAGGGAACTGGTGAGTGGTTGCTCGGCTTCCTTTCTATTCACCCCCGATATCATTGCTTTGACATATTTGTCTTCTGCAAGACAGTAACCTGGGAAATATCCTGACAATATAGGACCTAAAGCTGCTCTGTAGCTCTTCAGGGTATTGTAAGCCAGTCCCTTGTCTATAAGGTGATTGAAAAATAAAATAATTGCTAACAGGGGGAATTTGTTGTCGCTTCCATACTCCTTATGAATGAAACTTTTAAAAATGTTATACAGGTTTTCATACTTGTGCATGGAGCTGTCCCTCAAGCTGATAGCAATTTTGGTGCAAACCTCAGGAGGAAAGACATTTGGGAGCTGGTGGTCCTTTAAACTTTTGAAGGCGATCAAAGTTGATTGGAGCTTTGCTGAGGGTGAGATACAGTCCTTGAGAACTATCTGGTAGTCTTCTATCTTCACCGTATATAGTTTGTGCTGCTTCGAAACTGACCTCACTAATGGAATCCATGGTTCTGTCCCCTGCGATATGGTACAGAAAAGCATGTTATTATTGCATTCTTTGTAGATTTTAAAAGCTACTTTGTGTAGTAAGAATCCTGGTGGAAAGGCATAGAGAGGTGTTGGTCCCTTCCAGCTAATCGTAAGTGCATTATTGCTGATGGCTTTTTGGTTTGGAAGAGATGAACAAAACTTTTTGCACTTAGTATTGAAGCCATTTGAGAACAGATCTATTTCCGGGTTGAAATTGAAGTCGGTGCAGATTAAGGAGAATAGACTGTCACTGAGGCAAGTTTCTGTGTGGATTGAACCCAGGTCTCTGGAAAGTGAGTCTGCAATGGTGTTACTTACTCCCCTGATCCATCTGGAATTTATCTGTATGTTATGATCCTTCATGTTACTTAGTATTTTCCTGACCAGTTCATGAGCTACCTTGTTTCTGATACTACCCTGCTTCCTTAGCCAACAATTTGTAACCTTTGAATCTACATGAATTAAGACTACTTTGTTGTATAACCTTGTAGTGAAGTGTTCCATAGAATAGAAGCACGCTAATAACTCTTACATTAATGTGAAGGGAGGATCTTCATGTGTCCAAGTTCCATTTATTGAGAGTATTTACCCCGTATACTAATGCTCTCCCCAACCCTGGTTGGAAGCATCTGTGAAAAGTTCTGCATCTATTTGTGAATTTGGAAATGTTAACCTCTCTGTACATTTGTCTCAGTTCCCATGGCTTTAGGTATTTTTGAAGGAGTGTGGAATGATTTGTACCCTGAATTAAAATAACTGTGGTATCTGTGGAGATATTTAAGATGGAATCTTCCCCAGCTTGTATAGGAAGCACTGAAATTTAAGGCTCCAATTAACATCTGATAGGAGTGAAGGTCAGATTTAACAGAGTTGGAGAAAGCTTTGGCCAATTTGATACACTTCTCTATGTTTTTCTGAATGGGATTCATAGTTTTCTTAATCATATTGTAACGCACTCCTAAAAATTCAATTCTTTGAGCCGGTTCAATTGTAGATTTTTTAAAAGAGATATTCCATCCTAAGTCTGACAATATCCTAATGATTAACTGAATGTGATTTTTACATTTTAAATAATCTTTTGCTATTGAGAATGTCATCAAGATAGTTGAATATTAAGATGTTGTATGTAGTTTCTAATATACTTGATCACCGTGTACATTATCTTTGAAAATATATAAGGAGCTGTCTTTAGTCCAAAGGTGGTACCACAGTTCCATTTGAACTTCCTTTTACCTAGCTTGAAGGTTGAGAAATTTCTGGCTACTTGTATGTAATGGAATGTTGCCAATAAGCATCTTTTTAAATCTAGTTTGCAGGCCCAAGAGTTTTAGATGTAGATAGGGGAAATATTGTATTGGCCTTAAGCATGGTAAAGGAAGTTTTCTTATCATGGTGTTAAGCACCTTCATATCAAAGATTAGTCTTACTGTTCATCTGGTTTTAAGGTTATAAAATATGTGGTTGGAAAAGTAAAGGAAGTTCTGGGGATCTGCTCTATGACTCCTAGTTTTAGCAGTCTGTCACATTCTCTTTCCAATATTTTCCGCTTGTTAGTTGAATAAAATCTATCTTTACCTACCCTTTTTAATGATCTCTGGGCTTTTAGTTTATTATTAAATGGAATTCTCACCCCTTCCTTGATAATTCTACAAGCAAAAGAGGCATTAGGAAGCTTTCTCCAACTATCATGTTCATTAGTAATGACTTACCTATCCTACTCGCTGGGGGGCTCTGGGAGTAGTTATTCATTGGGTTTGAGTCCAAAGGCAAGGTCTCTTGACTTCTATCCTTATTTATAGCATTAGGCCCAATGTCATCGTGGTCTGGTGCAGAGCAAGCTCATTATTAACTGGTGCGGAGCAAAGCTCATTATTAATTGGTGCGGAGCAAAGCTCATTATTAACTGGTGCGGAGCAAAGCTCATTATCAACTGGTGCCGAGTGAACCTCGTTATCAACTGGTGCCGAGAAAAACTCATGTTCTGGTGCTGAGCAAACATCTTGGTCTGGCGCTGAGTGAAGCTTATTGTGCTCTGGTGCATAAAAAACTAGTGCTGAAAAAACCTCTCTTTGACCTGGTGTGGAGCAAGGCTCAATTTCTAGGATAGAGAATGATTTATTTTTATTTCCTTTCTCTGGCTCCTGAACTATTCGCTTGTCCATTTTGGGACCTCCCCCCCCCTGTACCCACCTCGCCTATTACCTCTTCTAAGCGGCTGAGACTTGAATCTAAAGCTAGGGTTCCTTTTGAGGAAACTGAACCTTCTTCCCTGAAATCTGCCCCCAAAGTTGAATTTCCTACCCCTGAAGTTTGCTGCCCCTCCTCTGAGGAGGGACCCTTACGAAAGCAGGCAGCAATGGCTGTTTTTTGGTCTTCAGTTAAATTCCAAACTTCTTTAATGTCTGCTTTGATTATGAGATCTCTTATCTCTTCCTTGAGGTATCTAGGAAGTGCTCTACTTCTGAAATTCCTTATCAAATTTTGTATATAAGGTCTATGCTCTTCTTAGGGGACCAATAATAATCTTGGACAAGAACTCAATGTCATTTACTTTGGAGGGGTACTATGTGTGCCAGTGCTGCATGCCCTTGAAAGGCAGAAATACTATTTCTTAATATTTCTATGTCATAGAAAAATTTTCTCTTGTGGGTGTCATCAATATCTTACCTTCAGGCCAGAAATTCAACTTTGGAGTATTTATTAATTTAAAAAGTCTGAAAACTCCTTATTTTGACTACTTACAAGAATTTATCAATGTTATCACTATGCCCTTCACTGAAAGTTAATGCTACTATGAGTTATTCAATTGAATTTTCCCTTCTCTATGAAGATGGTTCAGCTTTGAAATTGGTGGAAATATATGAAGGAATGGGTTTATGGAAGGTAAGAAGGTTGAAATCTTCATAATCACTTTCATCTTCATTATTATAAAAGGAAAAGAGGTCTAAATTTGCACTTTCAGGTAATTCAGGTGATCGTCTCGAGCGGTTAGTAGGATGGGGGGAGCCTCATTCTTCTTAGCAGGTGAACCACTTCTGCCGAGTTGAATGTTTTTATATCAGTGATTTTATTTATTCAACAGGTATCGTAAATATGGACAGCAGCGGACCTAGAAGGGCTGAAGTCAAGCAAAGGGTTCACGACTCAAATAGCCCTCTTAGGTTAATTCAGGGCCTTATTAAGTGACTATGTAAGGTATGTATCTGTTATTATTAACATAATCTAGACCTGCTTCCTATGTAACCCTTTGCAGATCGCCCCCCAGGGCCTAGGCTAGCATCGATAGGTTTAAAAATGAGAAACGTGAACTCGAACAGCCTAACTTACCTGTGGCCTAGCCTACTACCTATTAAGCTACGTGGTTTTGATGTGTCAAGCAAGCAATTTGTATTGTATACCTAGTTATAAGCTTGTTTATATATATTGGAGCATTTAGTTGGTTTTCTAACCATTATTTCATGTAGTAATCATGCACATGCTTTGCTTACGCTACTTACGCAGTTACGCTACGTTCGGAACTGGCTGCTCCAGCCATTCAAAACAATAACAAACTTACGTATGTGGGCCGCCATTTGCATTTGTGACGTCATAAGTCTAACTCCGCTGCTTTCCATATGCCGGTTTCGTTGTAAACAGAATTTAAAACCTTACCCTTTCTGAATAATTTTCATGAGAGTTTGATTCTGTTGGAGTAACATATTCACGATATCAGAATTTGAAGGCATTTCACTTCCTGCAGTCGATTGTGGACGTTTTTTGTTACGGTCTACATTCTCCTCTTCGCTGGAGTCGTCACTCAGCCGATGAACATCCACGTAGGAAAGAATTTGCCTCTTCATATTTTAGCAGTGGGCAGAGCGGGAGGGAAAAGAGAACCTTCTATGCCGAAGTCAACTTCAAAATTGTGACTACTTTTGCCGAGTCAACCCGCTCGTCTCTGATAGCACCGCCCAAGGGGGCGTGGTTTAGCGCTCGCGCCGCCTTCTTGGGGGGTTTCAGGGGGAGTGTGTAAGCTACCACTGGTGAGTCCGGAAGGTTGAAGCTCCCTCTCCAGAACGTCAAGTTTTCCGGCAGATGAGCGACACAAGGGTTCATATGGACCCTTAGTGAAGCATTTGAAAACTGAGGAAACATCCCACGTCTGAGGCTTGAGCTCTCTAGGAGAACTTGACTGCTCAAACCCCTTAACTAGCAAGGAAAGTTCCCAGGAAGAGGAGATGTTGATACCTTTAAGGCGTATCACCAAACTCAGGGCCGCCCTGTAGCCTCTAATGGCAGAAACGGGCAAACGTTTCTTGTCTCTGAGGAAGGTTAAAAGTCTGTTATTCGTCGAATAGAGGTTGTGAATGGAGAAAAACCCTGTTACGACACCAATCACAGTAGATCGCTAATTGCCTTGGAAACCGTGGAGGTCGACTCTCTGAGACTGTTGGACATATGCCCTGCCGTCCTTCTGAGAAAACCTCTCGCTCAGAGGAGAAACTTGAAAGTCTCCAACCGAGAAAAGACAGGGATTCTACTGACTGGTGGAACACTTCCGCACGGAGCTGACAAAGGAGATGTCGCCAAGGGGGACATCTCCCTTGGAACCTCTGACAATAACTACAGCAGATCTGGGAACCACTCCGCTTGAGGCCACAGAGGGCCTACCAAAGTCTAAGGTGAATGGGGACCTACGTCTACACAGCTGAATCGAGAGAAGTACTCTCAAGATTCTGATCATAGAAACGTTAGAATTCGTAAGAATTTCCATGCTTGGCAAGAAAAACCTGACTCTTGTATGACAATAATTGTGCGAGCCTCATCTTGTCCTGGTACTCTGCAATATGATGAAGACAAGCATTCAGTGAACGCCAACAAAACCAAGGGATCCAGGCGTTCGGCGAGACTCCCAAATATTGTAATAATCATCGGGAATGCCTGTTGCCGAGTGTTTGGAAATCTCAACCAAAAACCAATCACTCTGGAACACTAGAAATTCCAAGGAATTTAATGGCTTAGCGAGATTCCCGATTTTCGTAATAACAATTACTGGGAATTTCTGTCTCGCCTGAGTGTTTGGAAATTACAGAAAAACCATAACACTCAGAGAATGCCAGAAATTCCAAGGAATTTGAGCATTCAGCAAGATTCCCAAATATTGTAGCAACACTTATCAGAAATTCTCATCTCGCCCAAGTGTTTGCAGATCAGAGAAGACCGAAACACTCGGAGAGTGCTAGAAATTCCAAAGAACTTGGAATTTCGTCAAACGATCATTGGGGTGGGGCCCCTCGTCAACTCCCGTAGAAATCGAGGAGGAACAGGCATAAAAACCAGTACTAAATGCAAACATTTAAGACTGGAATGAGAGTACAATTCAATAGAATGTACAATGAGGCTTCCCAAATGCAAGAACCCATAGGGGACTGCAAATTGAAATCCATCCACAGGACAAAAAGCCCATCCATTGGAGACACAGTCTTGACATAAGGATCCCTTCCTCAACGACTTGGACGAACGTCCGGTAGGACCCAACTAAGGTCCCTCCAGGAACGTAGTCCCCCGACGCTGAACCCTACGCAGAGCACTCTGCAAGACCCCTCCTATTCACCTCGCCCCTTCCGCCGTAGCCATAGGAAGTAGAGGGAATAGGTGAAGAAGACTGGATACTCTCCCTTGCCTTGCTAGCGGAACTAGCAGGAGAGGTGAGTTGCAGGCAGCGGTGATGGCCAAGACATGAGTCTAGGAAAGCGTTATCGTCTGGAGAAAACACTTTACCTAAGGAGGGTTACTAAAACTCTTGCATGGCAGGTGAAATGTTCGCTGCCACCGAGAACTGGTCGGTCATGTGAACATAACCATCGTCTGGGTGGGGCTGAGCGTGGACCTGACAGGAGAGAGACAGTATCGTCCTCTGACACATCCACGTCCTCGTCAAGGCCGAAACCTCTCAAGAGGAACGAATGGGGGAGCCCCTACTGGTCTCTGCATGCATGGTTCCATGGGACCATCACAAATTTAAAAAATTGCATGCACTTGTGGAGCTCGCGAACAAGCCCAACATGGAACTAGTCTTAGGGACAGAACCTCTAGGACTAGCAGCAGAAGTGCGAACTGAAGTTTGTGCTTCTACAGCTCCCAATATGCTAGGTCCTAGAGACGAGTGACGGGTTCCCATTCCCAAAGAAAGAAAGGGAGGCCAGCAGAAGACCCAACTGCCTCCTCAGTTTGAGGAGGCAGACCCTTAGAAGTCCCATGACGAGACTTCTTAGGGGGGGAGACTACCTTCTTCTTCAGCAGGGAGCCTTACAAGTCAAAGGGGTGGAGGTTGATGAAAAATATGATGATTCCTAAGAGGAAGATGACGACACTTCACGAGCTCTCTTCCTCTTCAACTTCTCTAAATTCTGCAAGACTTCTTCTACAGGATGAGGTATATTTACCAGCAGGAACAGAGTTAATAATCACAGAGCAGCAACGAAGGTTTTGTCCAGTGACAAAACTGCAGGATAGGCAGTGGTAATAAATATGATTCCCAGCAGAGGACCAATATCACAGCATGCTACGAGTCACAGGTACAATTCCTAGGTTAGGATAAACCAACACACAGAGATCTCCAACCATCTACTGTTGTAAATCACTATCACCACTGTTAGCCTGTAAAGGAAGTAAAGATGATGTTTAAAATAATAAGGATACTCATCTTGCATCCAAGGGCACCGCCCTCCGAAATGAGAGGATATCCCCATGCACCAACACCACACGCCCCCTCCTCTATGTTTGTTCGATAGCTAGCGAAAGGACAAAGGAGAAGAGGAATTACCAGAAGAAACAAAGGACAAACCTCCAAAGTTCCCTTGGTAATTTTCCAATGTGTGAAGAGTAAATTTCGGAAGAATGTATCTTCCTAACGTTAAAGGGCAAAAATATGTACTAATAAAGATGTTGGCATACCCTTGCCGCTGACCCTTAATACAAAGCAGAAAGGCAGCTATCAAGGCTATCACAAAAAGTGGGTTTGCATATTAATTATTTAAGTCAATTAATTATTATATCAAACACAGTATATACATATTAATTCAAATAAAAATTAAATATCCCACCGGGAAAATGATTACAGCTAGTCAGCAAGAACTCACAATTTTATGTCTTCATCGGAAGACAGCCAAAAGCAAAATGGATTGTTTACATCCCTAACCACCTTGTTCAAGAATTTAATGGCCCATAATTTCTTATGTAAAGGACCGAGGGTTTGTATATCGTGTAGAACGAAGGTTCATTAAATATATAACATTTTGTAATATGTAGTCTGTAATATATGAGCAGGCATTTTACTTACACTTGGCTTTTCTATTTCTCTTTTTGCATGAGGCTGGCGATGAGATATAGTTGCTTCATACTGCTGAACTAACTCCATTTTGGTATCCTCTCAGCCAGCTAACTCGATTTCTAATCCATCAACTTGATCAACAAGTTCAAAGCAACGACGGCATAATGATGTACTGTGTGCCTTATAAAGTGTAAGGCCTATCAAACGTCCTAACATTGCAGACAACTTTCGCTGGCTTACAGTCATTGTTGCCTTGTATAGATCAATCATTTCTGATGAAGATTCTGGTACTGGAAGACTTTTATCACATATGAGACACCAAGACTTTTGCATGCTATGAATATTTGCTATATTTTCATCTACATCACATTCCCTTTCCAATCCTAATATTCTCTCATGGCCTCAACTTCTACTGGGACTTCTTCTACAACGCCAGCAAGTTCTGTTCCAGTTTCCTGGGAAGACTCAGCTATGCTACTGTAACTTCAGTAAGCATCTGTTGTTGCTGCTGTGTTGTTTGCTGTTGAACCACTTGCTGCTGGTGATGAACAAGCTGTTGGTGATGGACAGTATGATGCCATAGTTATCTGCTGTGAACCTGCCATTTGTGACGTTCATTGTTGCCATTGTTGCATCCATCGGTCCATGTCGAGTTCCAACAACCATTGCATGTGGACCTTCAGGCATCAATATTCGATTATGTGGTGCTTGCTGAGAAACTTGTTGCTGGGCAACTTGTTGGGCAACCTGCTGAGCAGTCGTTTGTTGACTGCCTGCATGATGGCTAGCAATGGGATGGCCAGGAATGTTCATGGCATACATTCTTCTCTGCTCTTCAAAGTCCATTTTAAAATGTAGTCACCTACCCTGAAAGAGAGAGTAGTATACAAATATTGGACAATTGGATGTGTTTCTCTCAAGTATAACACACAAACATAATATATATAAATATTTCCTGTAAACAAAATTAATCTAAAAAAAAAAAAAAAAAAAAACATTCAGAACTGCATTAGTCCAATATAATCTGTATTGTTAAACACACATGAATCTTAGCATGAACAAGAAACTACATCTAAAAGATTTTGCAGATTTAAGGATAAATCTTAAAGAATATCATTAGCCAGGTAGCATGACAGCAAGACCTGCTAGCACAGGAAATCAAGGAAGTTCAATACAAAAATGAGATCATGATGACGTGAAGATAAAGATGCTTTGGATGTGCCCTTTGCACAATCTTAAGAAGAATACCTCATTTCAGTTCAGCTGGGAGGCTGACTGCAGTCTTTTGAGATACTTTACTTATTAGCATAATAGTATACAGTGGTACCTTGACCTACAAGTTTAACTCGTTCCTTGGCCGAGCTTGTACTTCAATTTGCTCACACATCAAATCAATTTTCCCCATTAAAATACTTAAAATTCCCTTAATCCATTCCAACCCTGAAAATGCTACCCTATATTTTTATGTTTCATGTTATTAAATAAGGAAAATACATTTTTAAATAACAAATATTGTATAAAAACATAATAGAAAGGATATGTAAAGACAAAAATGGGTTTCATACATTGTACAGGCTGCAGTGTTCAAGTTACAGTAATTTGTCTTACGATAATCCAATTTTATGAGACCAAATTACAATAGCCTAGCTTTCTCCCATCTTATAGTTAAATAACTTCTAGTTAAATCTATAGTTCATAACTTCTAGTTAAACTAAGTTCAAAAACAGCAAAAGGGAATGATGAAAGTACTATTGTTTTAACGTTATACTCGTTACGTAAATGTGTACAGCCATGAACAACTGAAACAACTTTTTGTTAAATACAAACTGAATTGGATAAGAACATCCGTTTGTTTTGCATTTCGGACATCGTACAATAGTAAACAATTACCGTAGTTGTGTTATTAATGACGTTATGTAGAATAGGACTAAGATGTCTTTATGTAATAACTTCATTCACTATAGGTATATCAAAGATTAACAAGAAATATATGTATGTTAAATTTAAACCAAGTTGTAGCTGAAGCTGAGAAAACTGTTCAAGCTGCCAATAACTTTTATCCTACAACAGCAACGAGGATAAAAACTCCCGTAAACTTATGACTTCAAACACAACCGTAGATAAAATTGAGATTAAATCATTTTAATCAAAACTACTGGGCTGGAAAAAAATGTATTTTTTATGATAAAATAATGTTTTACGTATACTTACCTGGTAGTTACATATAGCTGTAGTCCTTTTGCCCTTCACGGCAGAATTTCGAATTTCGCAGCAGCGCTAATTGACTGGTCAGGTGAATTCCCGTACCCGCTCCCTCTACCCGGGGAATGTAGAACTACCCACAACTAAACCTCAGAATTCTGATGCCTACCTGTCCTGTGAGGGGAGTGGGTGGGCTCTTAATGATGTAACTACCAGGTAAGTATACGTAAAACCATTATTTTATCATAAAAATGATATTGTTATGTTACAATAAAGTTCATACATACTTACCTGGCAGATATATACATAGCTAAGACTCCGTCGTCCCCGACAGAAATTCAAATTTCGCGCCACTCGCTACAGGTAGGTCAGGTGATCTACCGCCTGCCCTGGGTGGCAGGACTAGGAACCATCCCCGTTTTTCTATCTATTTTATCTCTTCCACCTGTCTCCTGCGGGGAGGCTGGGTGGGCCTTTAATTGTATATATCTGCCAGGTAAGTATGTATGAAAACTTTATTGTAACATAACAATATCATTTCATACAATCAAACATTACCTGTCAGATATATACATAGCTGATTGGCACCCTTCGGTGGAGGGTAAGAGACAGCTACTATATGGAATAGACAGGTAAACAACATATGTTGTAGGTATAAATAAAACCTTGGTTCCTACCTGATAGGTGGTAGACTTGGTGGGGGTGTTTGACCCAGTAGTCTGCATCACCTCAAGAAACTTTAGCGAGATATATGATCTATGGCCAAGAGTTCTTGTGGGTCTGCCGATGGGGTCTTTACCCACTACTCAGCAGAGCCTAAAAGGACTTTGTCAATGGGTGCTGATCCACTTATATGACAATACACCTTATGGAAGGAGTTACACAACCAATCCCGACCACCTGATCCTAACCATGTGTTAGAACTAAGGATTGTTACGAGTTTATCCCCGAACTCGTCACAACAACCGTAACTCAAAAACACTACGCACACATACATAATTTTTCAAAAAAAATTATACTCAACTAATTGGATATGACGAGAATTCTCTTATGAACAACATAGACGGCCGCCCGTGCGAGCCTGAATCCTCCATTGTTCGAAGAGATTCTCGACCATATCCAAACAGAAGAACAGTATATACATTTTAAGGATTGGTGTCGGCTCCCGTACCCAGAATCGTATCTGCCGATACGATAGGACCTAGAGAAAAGCACTTCTCATACGTCACACGCACGTCTTTCAAGTAATGAGATGCAAATACTGAGTTGCATCTCCAATATGTCGTATCTAAAATGTTTTTAAGCGACATATTCTTATAAAACGAGAGAGACGTCGCAACCGCTCTTACTTCATGAGCTTTTACCCTCAGTAGTTGTAATTGTTCGTCAGGACAGACCTTATGAGCGTCCGTAATGACGTTTCTTCAAAGAACGCTAGAGCAATTCTTGGACATCAGTCTTGTGGGGTCTTTTACCGCGCACCAAAGACCTTGTCTAGAGCCTCCCAACTGACGCTTCCTCTGAAGATAGAACTTCAGAGCTCTAACAGGGCATAGAGACCTCTCTGCTTCTCTGCCTACGAGACTAGACATTCCTTTGACTTCGAATGTCCTAGGCCAGGGATTCGTGGGGTTCTCGTTTTTCGCTAAAAACAGGGTCTTAAACGAGCAAATAGCCGAGTCTCCCTTGAATCCTACTTTATCCTGCAGAGCTTGTAACTCACTAATTCTTTTTGCCGTCGCTAAACGATAAAAGAAATAGGCATTTTCTCGTTATGGTCTCTAAATGATGCCAGATGCGGAGGCTCGAATCTATCCGAAGACAGATATTTGAGGAACTACGTCCAAGTTCCAGTTCGGAGGTACTGGTTCCTTAGACTTTGAAGTCTCAAAAGATCTTACGAGATCGTGGGAGATCTTTGTTATTTGCCAGATCTAAACCTCTGTTCCTGAATACAGCCGAGAGCATACTTCTGTATCCCTTTATTGTGGATACGGCTAGATGAGACTTTACTCTCAGGAATAGCAAGAAATCAGCAATTTCCGCTATAGAGGATTAGAGGAGGAGGACAAACTTCTTGGCTCTACACCACCTTCTAAAGACCTCCCACTTCGACTGGTATACTTTCGTAGTGGAGGTTCTGCGAGCTCTCGCGATCGCGCTTGCCACTTCGCGAGAAAAGCCTCTCGCTCTGACAAGTCTTTCGATAGTCGAAAGGCAGTCAGAGCGAGAGCGGGGAGGTTTTGATGGTACCTCCTGAAGTGTGGTTGTTTGAGAAGATCCGTCCTTCCTGGTAGGGATCTTGGAAAGTCTACGATCCACTCTACCACCTCCGTGAACCATTCCTGGGCCGCCAAAAGGGGGCTATTAATGTCATCCTCGTCTCTTTTGACGCCACAAACTTTTTCACTACTAACCCCCCCAGGATTTTGAATGGGGGAAAGCGTAAACGTCCACTCGAGACCAGTTTAGCAGGAAGGCGTACATAATCGCTCTTGGGTCTTCCACGACCGAGCAAAACACTGGTAGCCTTTTTGAAATGTATGTTGCGAAGAGATCCACATGAGGAGTTCCCCACAGAGACCAGAGATCGAGACATACTTCCTCGTGCAGAGTCCATTCTGTATGAAGGACCTGGTTCCTCCTGCTGAGCCTGTCCGCCCTCACATTCCTTGCTCCCTGTACGAACCTTGTCAGCAGGGAGATGTTTCCTGTGAGACGTCCAAACTAATAGATCTCTCGTAGTTCGTAAAGGAACGAGGAGTGTGTCCCTCCCTGTTTCCGAATGTAGGCAAGTGCGGTGGTGTTGTCCACGTTTACTTGCACTACCTTGTCTCTCACCAGAGGTTCTAGGCTCTTCAATGCCAGGTGTACGGCGAAGAGCTCTTTGCAGTTTATGTGCCAGGACACCTGTGCTGGTTCCCAGGTGCCTGACACTTCCTCTGAGCCTAATGTCGTCTCCCCACCCGTCTCCGACGCGTCGGAGAACAACACTAGTCTGGGTTCTGTGTTCTTAGAGAGATCCCTTTGTTCTCTTCCAGAGGTAGCAACCACCACTGTAGGTGTGCCTTTATCTCCACTGGATGGGAAAAACGTCCGACAGTTGTCCGGTTTTCCAGCTCCAAGACTTCTTGAGGAAGAATTGAAGTGGACGGATATGAAGTCTTCCCAGTGGGAAGAACTGTTCCAGCGAGGAAAGCGTCCCCAGAAGGCTCAACCATTCCCTCGCTGACGTTTGATGTTTCTCTAAGAAGAGAGAGATTATCCTCAAACCTTTTGCGGTTCTCTCTTTTGCGAAGGAAAAACTCGAAAACCCCGAGAATCCATCCGAATCCCCAGATAGACTAGGTCTTGTCTGGGGGTCAGCTGAGACTTCTCGAGGTTCACCAGCAATCCCAACGCCTTGGTCAAATCGAGAGTTAACTTTAGGTCCTCCAAACACTGTCTCTCCGATCTGGCCCTGATGAGCCAGTCGTCTAGGTACATAGAGACATTCACTCCTTTGAGATGAAGAAATCTCGCCACATTCCTCATCAGGCTTGTGAAGACCTGAGGAGCTGTGGACAGGCCTGGGAGAAACACCAAGGCTCTGAACTGAAAGATCCTTCCCCCCGTCATGAAACGGAGGTACTTCTTCGATGAAGGGTGGATCGGGACGTGAAAGTAGGCGTCCTGGAGATCTAGAGACACCATCCAATCTCCTTGTCGTAATGACGCTAGGACTGAAGCAGAAGTCTCCATGGAGAACTTCTCCTTCTGAACAAATTTGTTTCAGAGCTGACGTCTAGTACTGGTCTCCAGCCTCCCGAGGCTTTCGCCACTAGAAAAAGGCGATTTGTACCCCGGGGAGTTTTGATCCAGTACTAGTTCTATTGCACTCTTTGTCCCACATTTGTTCCACCATCGATCGAAGAGTATCCCCTCAGCACAGGTCCCTTGTACTTGGCTGATAGTTCCCTTGGTATTGACGTTAGGGGAGGGGCGGAGTATTCAGGAAAGGGATACGATATCCCTTCCTTATGATATTTAGTGAAGACGCGTCTGCGTCTATCAGTGTCCAGGCCTCCACGAATCCCAGGAGCCTGGCACCTACTGGTGTTTGGAGGAGAAATGTTTCATTTTCCCCCCCTTTTTAAAGGGACGAAAGGCGGACCTACCTCTCTTCTCTGGAGCCTTCCTTCTTGCGGGAGGTCTGGAGATCGGACCACCTCGAAAGGGCTGCATAGAAGTGCTAGGTTTCTTTCTTGGCAGAAACTAAAGCAGGTTTCTTCTTCCAGCTGACTGCGTCAGAAGATCCTGCGTCGCCTTCTCAGTTAAAGAGTGAGCCACGTCCTTCACTAACTGAGAAGGGAACAAATAGTCAGATAGAGGTGCATACAGTAGAGCTGCCCTCTGTGCATGCGATACTTGCCTTTGTTAAGAAGGCGCCATAACACCGTCCTTTTCTTTAAAAGACCTGTTCCAAATAATGAAGCGACTTCAACAGATCCATCCTGTACCGCTTTGTCGATGCAAGACAAAATGCATAACAGGGCTTCAGGTTCGATTCCCTGTGAATCGTGAGCTTTCTTGGACATCACCCCAAGGGACCAATCTAAGAAGTTGAAGACTTCCAATACATGGAAAAGTCCCTTGAGGAGATGATCCAGTTCTGAAATACTCCATGTAATCCGAGCAGAATTAAGACTAGGACGCCTTGAAGCGTCAACTAACGTCGAAAAGTCTGCCTCTGTTGTAGAAGGGAGAGCGATACCCATATCCTCCCCCGTCTTGTACCATATGCCCCTCTTTTCCCAGCTAACCTTGCTGGAGGCATGCAAAAATACTGTCCTGACTAAGTCTTTCTTCGACTTCATCCAGGAATCTAAGGCGTTTAAAGCCCGCTTCATCGAGATGGTGGCTTCATCTTCAGAAAAGACGAAGGCTTCTTCGCCTTCGCACTCGAAAAGAGCGAGCGCGGAGAAGGAGGAGCAGCCGGAGTCAACTCGTCTCCGTATTCCTCCAAAAGCAGGGTAGTCAACACCTTATAGTTCGACAAGCCCTCTCTTCCATGATAATCCTGAGTTTCTGTTCTCCTTTCAGAACTTTCCTCTTCTGGAGGAGACAAACTCCTGATCGGAGAGGGGCTAAGGGAATGAAAGTCTTTCCTTTTTCCCGTTTTGATCGACTTGGACAAGGCGTCACAACCTGCGGCTTCTCTCGCGCTTTAGAAGACGTCTTGTATGACGCTTCCCGCTCTCCGAGCGTCATATATGACGTCTCTTGTTGACGTCTTGATGACGCTTCGCGTCTGGAAGACGCTTCGCTCTCTAAGGGCTTCCTACTCGGCGTCACAATCTTGACGGAGCGTTCAACGTCTAACGATCCGCTTGAAAATGACGCTTCACTTCTCAAAGACGTCTTTCGATTCTCTTGTCTTACAACCTCTCGTCAGCCCCCGTTCTCCGAGCAGGAGCGAGAGGACGAGACTTCTAATTGGAAGCGTCACGTCCTTCCGACGGGGCGCTAACACTCCCACAAGAGATGACAGTTGTTCCTGAACCGCCATAATTATCTTTCTTGACGCTTCTCCTACATCTAGTGCATGACGCGCTCGTCATCACTCGGGGGGGGAAGAAGCATGATGGGGTACTTCCTCCCATAAGCGTCAGGAGACGCTGACGCCACCTTCGCCTTTCTTAATAGCAGACGGGGCGCTCATCCGAGAAGCGCTCTGGGCTGGAATCAATGTCTTGCTTCATATGACGCTTCAGCGGTCTCGATAAGTCCGACTCCTTCCACCTCGTTTTAAAGGTGAGGGAGAGGGAGAGGACGAGAAACACTCGCGAAGGACGCTTTTTCTATAGCGCCCTTGAGCTGGGCTGCCATGAAGCAGAGCTAGCTGAAGGGACGTCTGACCGTGGGGATTCCCCACGACCTCCTTAAGCTTTCGACTTTCCTTCTCCCTCTGGGCATGTGAGCTTGGAAGAGGTCTAGGCCTGGGAGCGCCGCAGGGACGATCAAACGCCCCCTCCACAACACTGATGGGACTCACTTCACTAAAATGTTCACTATCACTAGCCTTACCTTTCGAGTCCGCCATCTTGGACTTCATGTCTCGAATAGTCGCTTTCAGATTGGCGATTTCCGATGCCGAATCCGAAAAGACACTCTGAGAATGAGATTTATAGGGAGAATCTACAGTAGTAGGGTTAGAATTATCATTGAAAGGCTCAATAGGCCTTGAATTCACACCTTTCAGTCGTCTAACTCTATCCCTCTCTAACTTCTTCAAATAAGAAGTCAAAGTCTTTCCATTCTTCTGCATTCAAACCCTCGCATTCCTTACAAGTGTTAATAAGCAGAACACTGAACCCCCCTACATTTACGGCATACAGTGTGAGGATCAACCGAAGCTTTCGGTATCCTCACCCTGCAGCCTACATTCACACACATTCTCACACTCACATTAGAATCAGACAATACTGAGAAAAATCCAAAAGAGTTATTCCAAAAACAGTCCAGTTCAGTAGCGAATGCCAAAACACGATCCAAATACGTCACCAAAAAGCCGAAAAAACGTTGATCAAATGTTGAAAAATGAATCTAAGTCAGGAGGTAATAACAACAATGTTGATACCACCGCGACAGAGAAAATATGATAGAAAACGGGGATGGTTCCTAGTCCTGCCACCCAGGGCAGGCCGGTAGATCACCTGACCTACCTGTAGCGAGTGGCGCGAAATTTGAATTTCTGTCGGGGACGACGGAGTCTTAGCTATGTATATATCTGACAGGTAAGTTGATTGTATGAAAATATCATTTTTACCTATGCAACTTACCTGGTAGTTACATATAGCTGATTGGCACATTTTGGAAGTGGGGCCATGGCAGCTAACCATATTTAATGAGGAATTTCTATTGGAATTTAGTAGTTCTCATTTAGTCCTTACCTTTTAAGATAGCTGACTTGAAGGTTACTGCCTCTTAAGTCTGCTGATCTTAAAAGCATTGACGAAGTACATGGAGCCTTGCGTCAAGCTATAGACACGTACCCAGCATTGGCGAGGGTATATGGAACGTGCGCCAAGCTATATATACGTACCAGCATTGGTGGGGTATATGGAGCCGCGCACCAAGCTACAGAAGTGTACCAGCATTGCCGTGATATATGGATCCGAGCGCCAAGCTATAGACATTTACACGTAGTCTAGGGCTAACCGTGGACTGACATGCGATAATTATACGTCTGCTCATGGAGCCGTACACAATAAACAATAAGGAACAACAACCACTGGAATCACCTTAACCTAAATATTTTTGCCCTTTACCTAAATGGACTGTAGGGTACCACTAGTACACTTCCGTACCCTCAGACACCCTTAAAAAACAACACCAAAGATCAAGTTAAAAATTATTAGGAAGGATTGACTTCCTTTCTTCCCTTACCCAACACCGTGCCAGTTACTACAAAAGGTCCCAATGTGGAACAGTTTTCGTACACTGCTTGAATCTCCATTAAAATGATATTGTTATTTTACAATAAAGTTTTGTACATACTTACCTGGCAGACATATACTTAGCTTGCGTCTCTGACGTCACGACAGAATTCAAAACTCGCGGCAAACGCAACAGGTAGGTCAGGTGATCTACCTTACCCGCCGCTGGGTGGCGGGTGTAAGAACCAAAGTACCTTTCTTGCCAGATTTTTTCTCTTACACCTGTCTCCTGAGGGGAGGCTGGGCGGGCCATCAATCGTATATGTCTGCCAGGTAAGTATGTACAAAACTTTATTGTAAAATAACAATATCATTTTTGTACATGAACTTTCCTGTCAGACATATACGTACTTAGCTGATTGACACCCTTGGTGGAGGGTAAGAGACAGAAAATAACAAAGAAAAGGTAAACAACACCTGTTGTAGGATCAAAATAACCTTGGTTCTTACCTGTTTAGGCTGAAGACTTCATAGGTACTGTCTATTAGTCTGCATAGCCATAAGAGCTACAGCGAGGGCGTGACCTACAGCTGAAAAGACTCTTTGGGTCTACTAATGGGACTTGATATCCGCTTACTTAGTAGAATCCAAGTCGGATCATGTCAATGGGGGTTCGCCCTCTTCTATGACAGAACCTGTCCACTACCAATGCAGGGAGCTTCAAAGCAAATCCGATCACCTAACCAAACTACAGTTATTAGTACTACGAAAAGAAAAAAGATGCCTACCTGTATCATTTTTCATACAACCATATGAACTCAATACCAAAACAGGGAAAAACTACTAAGGATATGTTTCCAGCTCCCTGCCCCAGCACCGAATCCGCCGATACGTACGGGCCTAATGCGAAGCACTCGTCATACGTAATACTGACGTCTTTAAGGTAGTGGTTGGTGAATACTGAATTACATCTCCAGAATGTAGTTTTCATCAGATTCTGAAGAGACATATTCTTATTATAGGCCAAGGAAGTGGCAATGGCTCTCACTTCGTGAGCCTTGACTTTTAGGAGCTTGAAATGTTCTTCATTACAAGATCCATGTGCTTCTTTCACTAGACTTCTAATGAAGAAAAAAAAAGACAGCGCATTTTTAGACAATGGTCTTGCTGAGGTCCTTTACAGAGCACCATAGTCTGTCTTCAATTCCCTTAAGGGTTTTCCTTCTTCTGAAGGTAGTATTTTAAACTCCTAAAAGGGACAAAGAGTTTCTTCTTTCGGGTTCTTCCCCTACTAGGGCAGATAATCCACGAACCTCAAAGCTCCTTGGCCAAGGATTTGAGGGGTTCTCATTCTTTGCTAAAAACGAAGGAAGGAAGGAACAAATCACGGAATCTCCTTTGAAACCTACCCTTCCTTCTAGGGCATGAATCTCACTAACCCTTTTAGCAGAAGCCAGAGCCATGAGAAACAGAGCTTTCCTCGTAAGATCTTTGAAGGAGGCTACTGGGTGGCTCAAACCCTAGAGGACTCAGGAAACGAAGAACCACGTCCAGATTCCAACTTGGAACTTCAGTCGAAGTTTTCTTGGCAGTTTCAAAAGATCTTAATAGATCATGCAGATCTTTGTTATTCGAAAGATCTAAGTTCCTATGTCTGAACACTGCCGCCAGCATGCTGCGGTAGCCCTGATGGTAGATACTGCCAAACCGCATTTTTCTCTGAGGAAAAGCTAGGAAGTCTGCGATCTGAGTCACAGGTACTGGAAGAGAAAACTTCTGGTTCCTGCACCACCGACGAAAGACGTCCCACTTCGACTGGTAGACTTTAAGGGTCGAAGGTCTTCTAGTGAGGCGATAGCCTTAGCAGCTTTTGTCGAAAACCTTCGCTCTGACAAGACTTTTGACTGTCGAAAGCCAGTCAGATTGAAGCGAGGGGGAGGTTTCTGTGATACCTGTCGAAGTGGGGTTGTCTGAGCAAATCTTGTCTTTGTGGAAGTGCTCTTGGAAGTCCACCAAACCATTCCAGTACCTCTGTGAACCAATCTTGGGCGGGCCAGAACGGAGCTACTAGCGTCATTCTTGTCATCTCCGAGATAGCAAATTTCTTGAGGGTTTGTCCCAGTACTTTGAAGGGGGGAAAGGCGTAGACATCTAGACCTGTCCAGTCTAGGAGAAACGCATCCACTGATACTGCCCCTGGGTCTGAGATCGGGGAGCAGTAAAGTTCTATCCTTGCATTCCTTGCTGTTGCAAAGAGGTCGATGTGAGGCCTGCCCCATCTTCTCCACAGGTCTTGGCATACTTCTGAGTGGAGGGTCCACTCGGAAGGCAGGAGTTGATTCTTCCTGCTCAGGAGATCGGCCCTGACGTTCCTTTCTCCCTGTACGAATCTGGTGAGAAGACTGATCTTCCTTGCTTGAGACCACAGCAGAAGATCCCTTGCTGTTTCGTACAAGGAGAAGGAGTGCGGTCCCCCCACCCCCCTGTTTTTTGATGTACGCCAAGGCTGTGGTGTTGTCCGAATTGACCTGAACTATTGCATTTCGGACGTGGAGCTCGAAGGCTTTTAATGCCATCCAAACTGCCATCAACTCTTTCTTGTTGATGTGCCAGGACACCTGATCCCCCTTCAGGTGCCTGACACTTCTCTTGTCCCGAGCGTCGCTCCCCAACCCTGCTTCCGACGCGTTGGAAAAAACACACATGGTTGGGGTTCGGCATGTACAGAGACATTCCTTCCACAAATCGGAGTGGGTTGGACCACCACCGAAGGTCCCTCTTGATTCCCCTTGAGATCTTGAAGGAGAACTCCAGATCTAGGGAGAGACGCCTCCAGTTCTGGTATAGGAAGAACTGTAGAGGCCTGAGATGCAACCTTCCTAGAGAAACGAATTGCTCCAACGAGGAGAGTGTCCCCAGCAGACTCATCCACTCCCTCGCTGTGCATGCATCTTTCTCTAGGAAGGTCGTTAGTTTCTCGTAGCAACGAGCTATCCTCTCTGGCGACGGAAAAGCCCGAAAAGCCAGAGAAACTATCCGATTCCCCAGATAGATCCGCTCTTGACTGGGGATTAATTGAGACTTCTGGAAGTTCACCAGAAGTCCCAGAGAACTTGCCAAAGTAAGGGTCTTTTGAACGGTCCTCCAGACATTCTTTCTTGTGACTCTGCTCTGATTAGCCAGTCGTCGAGGTAGAGCGGACACCCTCACTACCCTCCAAATGTAGCCACTGTGCCACGTTTTTTTTGTCATTAACCCCGTGAACACTTGGGGTGCAGTCGACAGGCCGAAGCACAAGGCCTTGAATTGGAAGATGTTTCCCCCTCCCATTATGAATCTCAGATACTTTCGTGAAGAAGGATGGATCGGCACATGAAAGTAAGCGTCCTGAAGGTCTAGTGACACCATCCAGTCCCTGGACGAAGAGCCGCTAACACTGAGGAAGTCGTCGCCATGGCGAACTTCCTCTCTTTTCCACAAAGACCTTCAGGGCGCTTACATCAAAACCGGTCTCCATCCTCCTGAGTTCTTCGGAACTAGGAATAGTCTGTTGTAAAAACCCGCAGAGCGGGATCTTCCACTAGTTCTATAGCCTCCTTCTCTAGCATCAGATCTACTGCTAGAGAAAGGGCTTGATTCATGATGGGGTCCTTGTACCTGGCCACCAACTCCCTCGGAGTTGTCGTCAATGGTGGCCTTGACGAGAAGGGAATGAGGTATCCTTTGCTGACAATCGATAGGGACCAATTGTCTGCCTCTTTGTGGGCCCAGACGTCGGCAAATTTCAGTAGTCTGGCACCCACTGATGTTCTGGAGTCCTTGATCGCTATTTCTTCCCTCTGACTGACCTAGAGAAGGTTTTACCTCTCTTTAAAGGTCTAGATCCTCTGGTGAAGAAACTCTGGCAGCGGGTCCCTCCTCGAAAGGGCTCCTGCCTCAGAGGAGTCTCTTTCTTGGTCTTGGGTTGGAAGACAGAGCGAGGTTTCCTGGCCGACTGGGCTAACATGTCCTGAGTAGCCTTGGCTGAAAGGGCACTCGAGACATCCTGAATGATTTTCTTGGGGAAAAGAAGAGGAGAGAGCTGAGCATAAAGAAGTGAGGCCCTTTGTGCATGTGAAACTGCCTTAGTGAGAAACGAACAGTAAACTGACCGCTTCTTTAATCACTCCGGCTCCAAAACAGTGAAGAGACTTCACTCGAGCCGTCTCTCACTGCTTTGTCAATGCAAGTGAGGACGCAGTTTAAGATCTTCAGGAGACAGGAATCCAGGGTCTGGGTCTTCTTAGCCAGAACTCCTAAAGACCAGTCAAGGAAGTTGAAAACTTCCAGGACTCAGAACATTCCCTTCAGTAGGTGGTCAAGTTCGTTCATCCCCCACGTAGTCTTGGCAGACAGGAGGGCAGATCGACGAGCGGAATCCACCAGTGAAGAGAAGTCCGAGTCAGCAGACGAAGGGAGAGCGAGGCCTAATGGTTCCCCCGATTCGTACCAGAATCCTAATCTGCCAGTCAGTTTAGACGGAGGGAAAGAGAAAACAGTCTTCCCTTTCTCTTCCTTAGCAAGGAGCCATTCCCCAAAACCTCTAAGTGCCTTCTTCATGGAAATAGTCGGTTTCATCCTTACAGAAGATGAAACCTTCGAAGTCTTCGAAGTGGAGAATAAAGAAAGAGGAGAAGGAGGAGCCACAGGAGAAAGGATCTCCAAACTCTTGAAGGAGCAAATCTGTTAACCTCTTATACGAGGAAAACAGAGGAGTCTTTGGTGCCTTCTCTTCTGAGGGATCCTGTTCTTCCTCAGCTGAAGAAACCCTCATGATCCTTAGAGGCGCGACTACCCTTAGAAAAGTCTCTTGAAGTATGAGGTTTGACTCTTGGAGACAAAACTTCTGGAACTTGCCTACTCGCAAAATCCTTCTTGTCTTGAGGAGGGCGTTTTCCAGATTCTTGGAGCCTAACAGGAGTAAGGCGGCTGTCAGGAGCAGAGCGCCTGTATGAAGAAAAACTTCTATCAGGCTCTTGGCGCCTATCCAAAGGAGAGCGGCTACCAGGCGAACAGCTCCTGCCATGAGAGAAGCGGCTACCAGGCTCTTGGCGCCTGAACCGAGGAGAGAGGCTCTCTGGCGACGAGCGCCTACTAGGTGAGCGCCTACTAGGGGATAAGCGTCTGCCATGATCTCGGCGCCTGACTCGAGGAGAGTGAAAGTCGGGTGAAGAGCGCCTGCCAGGAGAAACGCGCCTAACAGGCTCTTGACGCCTGTCAAGCGAAGAGCACCTGTCCGATTTAGGGCGCTTGTCAACAGGAGAGTGGATGTGAGACGAGGAGCGGCTACGAGGCGAGTAGCGCCTACTAGGCTCTTGGTGCCTATCAAGGGGAGCGATCCTGTCTCGAGAAGAGCGTCTGTAGGGCGAAGATCTCCTACGAGAAGCCTGCTCCTTGTCCGAAGGAGAAACAAAGACATCCTGTCTGTCAGGCGACTGGCGCTTGGACGCAGCCGGGATCTTGTCCGAAGTAGAAAGTCTCCTGCGAGACTCCGAACGTACAGGCGAGTGGGCCGCTTCCGTCGAATAGCGAGAGTCGGGAGAGGGGAGCCTGGACTTCTTTACAGGAAGCGAGACGTCCTTCCTACGACGAGAAGACACGCAAAGAGAGCCAGCCAGAGCCAAAATCTGCGCCTGAAGACTAGCCAACACCCTTGCAGGAGATTTCACAAAATCTTGAACAGGTGACGAGGCTCGATCTCTGCTCGGGGAACGATACTCAAGAGATCTCTTCCGTTTCTTCGCTTCCACCTCAGGCTCTTCCGAAAAAACTTCAGGGCTGGAGGGAAGGGCGCAGGGAGTGTTCCAGGCTCTCTTCAAAGGGCGCGAGGCTTCCGAAGAGCTCCATCCTCGTTTAGGAGAAGGTGAAGGCGAAGACTTCTCTCTTGGCGCGATCCAAGGTAGCCTGGGAACGAGCAACAGGAGCTACCGAGGGGACGCCTGACCGGTGGGGATGCTCCCTAACCTTCCTGCGGCTTTCGACTTTCCTCCTCCACTGGGACTGGGAGTCTGGAAGAGGTCTAGGCCTGGAAGCATTAGGGAGCCGATCAGACGCACCCTCCACTGCACTGGGATCACTGCACAAATCACTATTAGAATCACTCTTACCTTCCAAATGTTTGATTTTCATCTCCAATGCTGCGAATGGTGGCTTTCATGGAGCCACTTCCGAAGGCGCATCTTCGGCTTCGAATGCAGGGAGCAGGAGCTGAAACTGACAAAGGAGCTACATCTAAAATGGGATTATCTACATCCAACTCGCTAATACGAGATCTACTACTGCTCCTAGAAAGAAGCTTCCTAACTTTATCCTTTCAAGCTTTCTCAAGTAGGAAGACAAAGACTTCCATTCATCCTCATTCAGCTTTTTACATTCGTTACAAGGATTATTAAAGGTGCATTCATTCCCTTCTACACTTCAAACATACTGTGTGAGGGTCTACCGCAGCTTCGGTAGCCTCACCCCTTACAACTCAGTCATACAACAAACTCTGAACATAGCAGTTTCTTAGTATCATCATCAGACATCATGAATCCAAAGAAATATCCAAAGAAAAGTCAAATACGGTCCACAAATCGCGAATGCCAGGCCAAAAGATCAGGTACTTCACCAAAAGTCCGTAGAAACAATCCAGGGCAAAAACGAGAAAAAGAATCCAACTGTCAAGAGGTACTGACAACAGGTGTGGTCGACACCGACGACAGAAAAAAATCTTGGCAAGAAAGGTACTTTGGTTTTTATTACACCCGCCAACCCACGCGGCGGGTAAGGTAGATCACCTGACCTACCTGTCGCGTTTGCCGCGAGTTTTGAATTCTGTCGTGACGTCAGAGACGTAAGATAAGTATATGGTCTGACAGAAAGTTCATGACAAAAATCAAGTGTTGCAAACACTGACATTACATTTCCAATACGTCGCATTGATAATGGCGTCTAAAGATAAATTGCGTTTATACGCCATAGAAGTTACAACAGCTCTGACTTCATGGGCCTTCACTCTAGCCAGATCAACCTTTGGTTCTCCCAACTGAGAGTGAGCTTCAACTATTAAATCCCTCAAAAAAAAGGATATTGCATTCTTAGATAATATCCTAGAAGGATTTCTTACTGAACACCAAAGATTGTCTGACCCTCCTCTTATTTGTTGAGTCCTGTGTATATAATACTTCAGGGCTCTTACTGGACATAATCATCTCTCTGGTTCTCCCTCTCCTACTAACTCTGAGAGGCCCTTTATTTCATACGAACGAGGCCATGGTTGTGAGGGTGACTCGTTCTTCGCTAAAAAGCCAATCGTCGATGTGCATATTGCCTTGTCTTGTGCAAATGCCACTCTTTTATCGATGGTGTGAATTTCATTATCCTTTTGGCCGACGCTAGAGCCACTCAGAAAAATGTTTTCCTAGTGAGATCTCTGAAAGCTATCTCACTTAAGGACGAGAGTCACATCCCACGCAGGGGGCCTGAGTTCCCTGGGTGGGCAAGACCTTTCGAAGCTCCTCATGAGCAAGGAGATCTCGAACGAGTTAGAGATGTCCAATCCCATCAGTTTCAGGACTAGTGCCAGGGCGGCTCTATATCCTTTGACTGTGGGGACTGAGAGGAGCTTCTCTCGGCGAAGAAAAACGAGGAAATCCGCTACCTGCTGAAGAGTGGCTCTGAGAGGAGATATACCCCGTCTACGACACCAACCACAGAAGACGGCCCACTTTCCCTGGTACACAGCTGCAGAGGACTGACGGACGTTTCCAGCCATCTCTGTTGCTGCGCTACGAGAAAAGCCTCTCGTTCGCAAGAGATGTTGGATAACAGCCAGCCGTGAAGACGAAGGGACTGGACTGTTTGGTGGTACCGCTCTACGTGTGGCTGGACGAGAAGGTTGTGCCAAGGGGGAATCTCTCTCGGTTCTCCTGCGAGAAGAGCCAGCAGGTCCGGATACCAAATGGCCTGGGGCCATTTGGGAGCCACCAGGATCATCCTGAGATTCGGGGTGACCAGCGCTCGACTGATCACCTTGCGAATCAGGCTGAACGGGGAAAGGCGTAAGCGAAGAGGTTGTCCCACGGGTGTTGAAGAGCGTCCTCTGCAGCTGCCCATGGGTCCGGCACGGCTGAAAAGAAAACCTGAAGTTTTCTGTTGTGCCGGGTGGCAAACAGATCCACGACTGGTCGCCCCCACAGGTCGAAGAGCCTTTCCGCCACGTCCTGGTGTAGAGACCATTCGGTCCCTATCACCTGATCCCGACGGCTGAGCTTGTCTGTTACTACATTCCTCTTCCCTGGAATGTAGCGTGCCGACAGCTCTATTGAGTGAGCCTCGGCCCACTCGTGCACCTGCCGAGTCAACTGGTACAACGGGAGAGACACTAGGCCCCCTGTTTGTTGACGTAAGCCACCACCGTGGTGTTGTCGCACATCAACACCACTGAGTGTCCCATCAAGCGGTCCTGAAACTCTTGGAGCGCGAGAAACGCTGCCTTGAGTTCCAGTACATTGATGTGAAGGTGCTTGTCGTGCTCGTCCCACACTCCTGCAGTCAGCAACTCCTCCAGGTGTGCGCCCACCCCTCGGTCGATGCTTTCTGAGAACAGCTGCATCTCCGGGGGGGGAGTGCGTAGAGGCACTCCCTTTAAGAGGTTCCTGTCGTCCAGCCACCAGGCTAGATCCTGCCTTACCTCCGGTGTCAGCGACACTGGAAAGCTCGGGGGATCCGTTGCCTGTGACCAACTCTCCTTTAGTCTCCACTGAAGAGACCGCAGGTGAAGACGCCCGTGAGGGACTAACTTCTCGAGTGACGACAGGTGTCCGATCACGACTTGCCATCGCTGAGCTGCCTGTTCCTGACGAGACAGGAACTGGCCGGCTGCCTCCCTGAATCTGCTGATCTGCGAGTCTGCGGGAAGACTCGCCCTGCTACCGTGTCGATCAGCATACCCAGGTACTTCATCCTCTGCTTGGGCTCGAGATCGGACTTCTCGAAGTTCACAATGATCCCCAGATCGCGACAGAACTCGATTAGCCGATCCCTGTCCTGCAGCAACTGCGAGCAGGAGCTCGCCAGGACTAACCAATCGTCGAGATACCTCATCAGACGTATCCCGTGCGAATGGGCCCAAGCAGACACCAGAGTGAACACTCGCGTGAACACCTGTGGGGCGGTTGATAGACCAAAGCAAAGTGCCCTGAATTGGTACACCGTCCCGTCGAGGATGAAGCGGAGGTACTTTCTGGAGGACTGATGAATGGGTATTTGGAAATACGCATCCTTCAAGTCCACTGAAAGCATGAAATCGTTCTCCCTGATGGAGTCAAGCACGGAACGTGCCGTCTCCATCGTGAACCGGGTCTGGCAAACAAACCGGTTCAGGGGAGAGAGATCTATCACCGGGCGCCAGCCTCCCATAGACTTTTCCACCAGGAAGAGTCGACTGTAGAAGCCCGGTGACTGATCCGTGACGATCTCTACAGCTCGTTTGCTCAGCATGGTCTTGATCTCCTGTCTCAATGCTACGTCCTTCGAAGATCCTGGAACGTACGACTGCTGTTGGACCGGGTTGGAGGTGAGGGGTGGCCGAGATTCGAAGGGTAATAGATATCCCTCCCGAAGGACATCTACTATCCAGGTCTCGGCGCCGTAGCGCTGCCGAGTTGCCCAATGGCTGGCCAGGCACCCCCCCACTTCCGGCAGCAGGTGAGGGGGAACGCCGTCCCTAGCGTTTCCCCCCTTTCTTCGACTTCTTCCCAGAGCCTCCTCGCGAGAAGGAGGGCTGGGAGGAGGGCTGGTTACGGCCCCCCTTTGCAGAAGACGAAGAAGACAGAGTCTTTCCACGGGGCTTCGACACGACTACCGTCTTAGCCACAGTGGAAGCGCTAGCCGAGCTCTTTGGCTTGGCCGCAGTTCGAGGCTGCCCAGAAGCCTTCGAAACTGCCTGGTGTACCAGACGGTCACCGTCATCAGTGCGCCGTCTGTCCACCGCAGCGTCCACCATCTCTCCTGGGAAGAGAGATGGGGAACTCCGTAACGGTCCATTGCGAAGTCCCAATGCCGCTTCACGCCCAGCCGCCCTGGATACTCGAGTAAGGACAGCGTCCCTACGTCGGAGAACCAGGTTGGCCCACAGGTTTACCGTCTGGTGGGCTAGGAAGGAGATGGCTCTTCCCCCAGACTGGCAAAGCCTCCTGAAGGCCGAGTCTTCTTCGGGAGAAATTCCCCCGGAGTTGGCTGCGACCTTAGACACCGTGAGGGACCACAGGTCTATCCAGGAGACGGCCTGGAAAGCTGCCATGGCAGTGGATTCCAGACCGAGTGCCTCTTGCTGCGAGAACCATAGGTTCTCTGACAGGAGCTGCTGCAGAGACACACCCGGCGTTAGCCTGGCTAACTCCGGGTTCACCTGTTTGGGCGGCATCGGGTCTTCAGACGGCACATAGAAACGCCGCTGTCGCAGTAGAGGAGGCGGAAGCAGCTTGCTCGACCTGCTGGACTTGAGAGAGCCGTCGTGTCCAGAGACAAGAGACTCTACCTGGTCCAGCACTGAGTCGGCAAGCTCCGATCGCGGCAATCCCACCGTCGGTCTGGGTTCCCTCTTCGGGCCCCAGAACGACTCGAGCCGGGACGTGGGCTCGGAAGGTGGGAGCGGCGATCCTTCCCCGAGGTCGTTGTGCTGACGGATCAGCGCAATTACCTCGGCAAAGTTCCTCTAGATCTCAGGAGTGACTGCATCCTGAGGAGTAGGACCATCCAGTCCCTCGAACAGGAGCAGCTCCCGAGACCCTCCCCCTTCGAGGGGGGGAACAGCGACAGACCCCTCTCAGTCTCCTCCAGCCACTTGCGCATACGTCCTGGCCGGTCTGAGAACCGTGCCTGGCACGTAAGGCGTCGTGGTGGGATCATGAGGGGCACACCCCTCACGATCACTCCTCAATACCTCGCTCCTCCCGGTGTAACCCGAGGAGGTTGAAGGTACGGGAGAGGCAGACCTGACGCTCCCCCCTCGCTCGCTGGCAGAACCAGCAGGCTTGGAGGGCTGCAGGCGATCGCCAACCCGCGGTGGCGATCGAGCTGTAGGCCTGGTCGAGCCGTCTCGCTGTGGAGAACGGCTGGACTGAGCACAGCGGCCCCAGTCTCGTGTGTCAGAAGAGCTGGTGCTGGTCGCCGTACCCGATCGCTCTCTATGAGAGCGACGGTCAGGCGACCTGCAGGCTCCACTGTCACGGTGAGACCTGTGCTTATCCTCACGGCACGTCACGTCGCTGGTACCGGCGAACGGGGGGACCTCTTCCCAGCCTCAGCCCGTGGCCGGTCGTGGACCGTCACGTCAGCCCGGGTAGCCAGCTGGTCGCCGCGAGAGCGAGAGCTGGTCTGGTGAGAGTCGCGTGAGCGGCTGTCACCAGTCTTCCGCTCCGTGCCGTGAACCTGACGCTGAGCTGGCTCAGAGGTCTGGTTCCTGGCTGCACGGTCGCTGGTGGGCGACCGTACACTCGGTACCTCTCCCGAACGAGAGGCCGAGACGGATCCTGCTGCCATGGCAGAACCACTAACAGCAGGCGAGGAGGTGCCGGTGTTAGCCGACACCCCTCTGGTCCCCGTAGTCTTCTTCCTTGCGACGGGCCCTGCTCCCGAAGGAGCAGGATGACCAGCGGAAGAACCCCCCGTCTCACCGGAGCGAGACGGGCCCTTAAAAGTTCCCGAAGGAGACTTCTTAGTGGGGGAGGAGGCGACCTTCTTCTTAGGCTGTGAAGCCTTAGAAGATGAAGGGGGAGAGGCGGCAGACGACGACGACGACGAAGACGATGAAGACGACGACGACACCTTCCTCCTCTTCCTCTTCTTCTTCGTCAGCTTCCTCAGGACCGATGTCAAATCCGTCATCCAGGACGGAGCCGGGGCTGCTGTTGCCGAAGCAACAGGGCCGGACGCACTGTCCGAAACAGATCGACATCGGGAGCAGCGGCGCCACAAACAGGAACGACATCAGCAGGTGCAGGCATCACAGGAACAGCAGGAACGGAGACGGCAGGAACAGATACAGGAACAGCAGCGGTAGTCGGCATCATCACGTCACTCATCAGCGGCTGGGCAGGTACGGCAGGTACGGCAGGCTGTACAGGCAGACCAGATGGACGGACCAGCGGCACCGCCATCCTAGGTACTGGCGGGAGGTCCAGGGGCGAGCTCTTCGGGCACACGAAGTCCGGTCGAGGCAGCACGGCAAACCCAGGCGGCGGCATCACGCTCCCCCGTGGTATGGCGATCGGCCCCTGCACCGATGGAGTTGGTGTTACAGACACCGCGTGCGGGGAATACACCAGATGAGGGGGTGAAGCATAGCCAGGGGTCGACAGGGTCGTGGTAGTGGTGGTCACCGTGGCATGCGTGACTGCAACAGAGCCAGCAAGATGGTAGAGCAGCCCCTGGACACTCGGCACGCCCTGCAAACCCAACGATGCCCACACCTGTCCAAGGTCATCCTTTGCAGCAACAGCACCTGAGGAAGCAAAGGTCGGGTGATTAGCAGGATCCTCTACCCGTCCGTGCGATGTAGACGAACAGATAGAGGACCCAGAGTACAAACTCAAACGTCAAGGGTATCTCGCGCCCTCCTCCACACTCTACAGATCGGGTGAGGAGAAGGACCTAGAAACCACCCCCGCAGGGGAAGGCGCCAAACGTGGGAGCTGAGCAGGAGGCAGGAAAGAAGACGAAGTGTCCGTAACCAAAGGAGTCGCGGGAGAGCTCTCCGACGACTCCTTTGTAGGCCTTCGCTTCTTCCTACCCTCGTACAAGCCCCACTGCGCCTCCGACCAAGACATACAAACTTCACAGGGCTCGGCGCGGGTACACTCACGCCCCCGACACCGAGCACACAAAATATGGGGATCGATCTCTGGGAACGAGCGGAATTTCCGCATTACGCCCCTTCGGTACCCGGGCACAATCTCCGGAGAGTAGCGGGGCGTGGAGAATCCATAATCGATCAATTTATCACAATTAATGATGAAAAATAAGGAAATGATTGTACTTACAATGATTCACACAAAGAGAAAACACAACCATACAACCAGGAAAGCAAACGACGAGAAGCGGGCAGAGAGCGTAGAACACACACGTCCACTCGCTGTGAGGCCAAAAGCAAAAGTGATTTGTTTACCTCCCAGTCGCGCGGGCGCGCCTGTCGGACAAGCAGTTAACTACCGAACCCCTTGTTCGAAAGCTTACGACCTATCCAGCTGCCGCTAGTAACCTTCCTATTGTAAAAGGACCGAAGGTTTGTATGCCGTGTCGGAACAAAATGACAATTTGTCGAAAATTGCATTTTTACCTAACTATACAAACCTGAGGTCCTTTAACAATAGGAAGTAGCTAGCGGCAGCTGGAACGGTCGTAAGCTTCGAACAAGGGAGAAGAGGTAGTTAACTGCTTGTCCGATCGTCGCGCGCGCGCGACTGGGAGGTAAACAAATCACTTTTGCTTTTGGCCCCTGCAAAATACGCAGAGTGAGGGGTGGCATGAGGAGGGACTATATGTAAAGGACCTCAGGTTTGTATAGTTAGGAAAAATGCAATTTTCGCACAAATTGTCATTTGTTCCGATACGTAATACAAACCATCGGTCCTTTAACAATAGGAAGACTCACTTCTTGGTGGGGGAGGAATCTGAGTCTTTGATGAACAGAACTGGTGTTCGTCCATCCTGGAATGCCTCCCTGGTCGTAAGACGAGGGAGGGTCCAAGCCTCTGTCCGATTGATCGGGGTGTGCACCGCAGGATCAATGGTCAGACCTCTGGCCGAGTACTAAGAGAGAGGCAAGCGTATCTCTTCGTACTAGCATTGTAAGAAACTTTTTCCTTTACATGAGCAAATATAAAGCAATGGTTTGTCTCATGTAGGCATCCACTTTCTCCCCTTGTTGGAGAAAGTGGTGGATATACACTCCTATCTCTAGTTAAAAGAGGTAGATGGAGCTCGGTTGAGTAGCTTACCTGCATCTGACTTCCTTCCAGGCGTGGTAACGACCGTTATCTTGACACTAGGTAGAGGTAGAGAAAGATTGTGAATAAGAGAAGCCAGTCACTCTCTTATTCGCACATTCATTTCTCCCAGTCATACCAGGAGTCGATGCTGTTCTGCCTGCTCGGGTGGCTGGGTAAGCTTACACAAGTGTTTGAGCAGCCACCACAGGTCCCAAGGAAAAAGTATCCAAGGACTGTGGGCTGCAATATCCCGAAGGTAGAAGGACGTGAAGGTGGTCTGGTTGGCCCAGACACCTGCCTTCAGGACCTGCGCACGGAGAAGTTCTTACGGAACGCTAAGGAGGGTCCGATACCTCTGACTTCGTGGGCTCTCGGTCGGAGCGTACGGATGTCGTCGCTACCATCAGCCTCGTTACGCTCTCCTGATCACCTCACGCAGCCAGAAAGAAAGCGGTGTTCTTGGAAACTTCTTTCTTGGTAACCCCAGTGCTAACGAAGAGGCGTCGACACTCAGGCCTGAGGTGTCGAGTTCTCTTCAGATAGCGCCGTAGCGCCCTCACAGGACAAAGCAGCATCTCATCCGCATCGTTATCGGTGAAGTCCAGAAGGGAGGGGATCGTGGAAAGACTCGAACTGTCGTCAGGGATCGACGGATTCTGAGTCTTGGCTACGAAGTTCGGGACGAAATCGAGCGTCACAGATCCCCAGCCTCTGGTGTGTTTAACATCATAAGAAAGACCATGTAGTTCCCTACTCTCTTCGCCGATGCCAGCCGGCCAGCAAGAAGAGGGTCTTGAGGGTCAGATCCCCTGTCTGACGACTCTCGGGAGTGGCTCGAAGGGTCTTCGAGTCAAACTCCTAAGGACGAGAGTCACATCCCAACGCAGGGGGCCTGAGTTCCCTGGGTGGGCAAGACCTTTCGAAGCTCCTCATTAGCAAGGAGATCTCGAACGAATTCGAGATGTCCAGTCCCCTCAGTTTCAGGACGAGAGCCAGGGCGGCTCTATATCCTTTAACTGTGGGTACTGAGAGGAGCTTCTCTCGGCGAAGAAACACGAGGAAATCCGCTACTGCTGAAGAGTGGCTCTGAGAGGAGACAGACCCTGTCCTACGACACCAACCACAGAAGACGGCCCACTTCCCCTGGTACACAGCTGCAGAGGACTGTCGGACGTGCCAGCCATCTCTGTTGCTGCGCTACGAGAAAAGCCTCTCGTTCGCAAGAGATGGTGGATAACAGCCAGCCGTGAAGTTGAAGGGACTGGAACTGCTTGGTGGTACCGTTCTACGTGTGGCTGGGCTAGAAGGTTGTGCCAAGTGGGTAGCTCTCTCGGTGCGTCCGCAAGAAGAGCCAGCAGGTCCGGATACCAAACGGCTTGAGCCGCCTTTGGGAGCCACCAGGATCATTCTGAGATTGGGAGTGACCAGCGCTCGGACTGATCACTTTCCAAATCAGACAGAAGGGAGGAAAGGCGTAGGCGAAGAGGTTGTCCCAGGGGTGTTGAGAGCGTCCTCTGCAGATGCCCATGGGTCCGGCACAGCTGAAAAGAAAACCTGAAGTTTTCTGTTGTGCCGGGTGGGTGCGAACAGGTCTACGACCGGTCGCCCCCACAGGTTGAAGAGCCTTTCGCCACGTCTTGGTGTAGAGACCATTCGGTCCCTATCACCTGATCCCGACGGCTGAGCTTGTCTGCTACTACATTCCTCTTGCCTGGAATGTAGCGTGCTGACAGCTCTATCGAGTGAGCCGTGGCCCACTCGTGCACCTGCACCGTCAACTGATGGAGCGGAAGAGACACTAGCCCCCCCTGGCTTGTTGACATATGCCACTACTGTGGTGTTGTCGCACATCAACACCACTGAGTGTCCCACCAAGCGGTCCTGAAAACTCTTGGAGAGCGTTGAACGCCGCCTTGAGTTCCAGGACATTGATGTGAAGGTGCTTTTCGTGATGGTCCCACACACCTGCAGTCAGCAACTCCTCCAGGTGTGCGCCCCATCCCTCGGTCGATGCGTCTGAGAACAGAAGCATCTCGGGGGGGGAGTGCGTATAGGCACTCCTCTTAAGAGGTTCTTGTCGTCGAGCCACCAGGCTAGGTCCCGCCTCACCTTGTCCGTGATAGCCACGGGAAAGTAAGGAGGATCCTTGGCCTGAGACCAACTCTCCCTTAGCCTCCACTGGAGAGACCGCAGGTGAAGACGCCCGTGAGGGACTAACTTCTCGAGTGACGACAGATGGCCGATCACGACTTGCCATTGCTGTTGCTGCCTGTTCCTGCCGAGACCAGGAACCGGCCGTCTGCCTCCCTGAATTTGCTGATACGCAAGTCTGCGGGAAAGACCTGCCCTGCTACCGTGTCTATCAGCATACCCAGGTACTTCATCTTCTGCTTGGGTTCGAGATCGGACTTCTCGTAGTTTATCACGATCCCCAGATCGCGACAAAACTTGTTGAGTCGATCTCTGTCCTGTAGCACTGCGAGCGGGAGCTCGCCAGGACTAGCCAATCGTCGAGATACCTCAGAAGACGTATCCCGTGCGAATGGGCCCAAGCTGACACCAGAGTGAACCACTCGCGTGAACACCTGTGGGGCGGTTGACAGACCGAAACAAAGTGCCCTGAATTGGTACACCGTCCCGTCGAAGATGAAGCGGAGGTACTTTCTGGAGGACTGATGGATGGGTATTTGAAAATACGCGTCCTTCAAGTCCACTGAAAGCATGAAATCGTTCCCCTGATCGAGTCGAGCCACGAGCGTTGCCGACTCCATCGTGAACCGCGTCGTGCGAACGAAGCGGTTCAGGGGCCGGGGAGAGAGGTCTATCACCGGACGCCAGCCCCCCGATGCCTTCTCCACTAGGAAGAGGCGGCTGTAAAAGCCCGGTGACTGGTCCTCCACGATTTCTACAGCTCGTTTCGCCAGCATGGTCTTGATCTCCTGTCGAAGAGCGTTGTCCTTTGCTGATCCCCGGACATAGTCTGTAGATGGACCGGTTTGGAGATGAGGGGGGGCCGGGAGACTCGAAGGGTAGTAGATACCCCTCCCGAAGGACGTCTACTATCCAGTTCTCGGCGCCGTAGCGCTGCCAAGTCGCCCAATGGCTCGCCAGGCACCCCCCCACTTCCGGCAGCAGGTGAGGGGGAACGCCGTCCCTAGCGTTTCCCTCCTCGTTTCGACTTCTTTCCACCACCTCCTCGGGGGAAGGAGGGCTGGGAGGAGGGCTGTTACGGCCCCTCCTCTAGCAGAAGTTGAAACAACAGGAGTCTTCAACACGGGGCTTGGACGGTGCAAACCGTCTTCGCCGCCGTGGAAGCGCTAGCCAAGCTCTTTGGTTTGGCCGCAGTCGCTCGAGATTGCCCAGTAACCTTCGAGACTGCCTGGTGAACTAAGCGATCACTGTCGTCAGTGCGTCGCCTTTCCACCGCAGCGTCCACCATCTCTCCAGGAAAGAGAGCTGGGGAACTCCTAAGAGGTCCATTTCGAAGCCCGAGTGCCGCCTCACGCCCGGCCCCCTTGGTCACTCGGGTAAGGACTGCGTCCCTACGTCAAAGAACCAAGTTGGCCCACAGGTTAGCAGTCTGATGGGCGAGGTAAGAGATTGCTCTTCCTCCAGACTGGCACAGTCTCCTAAAAGAAGCGTCGTCTTCGAGAGCAGAACTCCCGGAGCCGGCCGCAACTTTGGATATTGTGAGGGACCACAAATCCAACCAGGAAACTGCCTGGAATGCTGCCATAGCGGTAGATTCCAGGGCAAGTGCCTCCTGCTGCGAGAACCACAGGTTCTCCGACAGGAGCTGCTGCAGGGACACACCTGGAGTCAGCCTCGCTAACTCCGGGTTAACCTGTTTCGGCAGTATCGGGTCTTCCGAAGGCACGTAGAATCGCCTCTGCGCTGTAGAGGAGGAGGAAGCAGCTTAGAAGACCGTCCGGACTTTAGCGAGTCCTCCCGTCCTGAGACGAGATTCTCCACCGATCCAGGACTGAGTCTGCAAGCTCTGATCGCGGTAACCCCACCATCATTTTGGGCTCCCTCTTGGGACCCCAAAATGATTCGAGCCAGGACGTGGCTCTGCCGGTGGTAGCGGCGATCCTTCCGCAAGGTCATTATGCAGACGCATCAGCTTAATGACCTCTGCAAAGTTCCTCTGTATCTCGGGAGTTACTCGTCTTGTGGAGTAGGACCGTCCAGTCCCTCCAGCAAGAGCATATCCCGCGATACTCCTCCTTCAGAAGGAGGAACAGCGACAGACCCCTGACGGTCGCCTCCAACTACTTGCGCGTATGTTCTGGTCGGTCCTAAAACCGTGCCTGAGCCATACGGCGTCATAGCTGGGTCACGAGCGGCGCACCTCTCGTGATCGCTCCTCGGTACCTCGCTCCTCCCGGTATAGCCCGAGGAGGTTGAAGGTATGGGAGAGGCAGACCTGACGCCCCCCTCCCCCCCGCTCGCTGGCAGGACCAGCGTGCGTGGAGGGCTGCTGCTGAATCGTCAAACCCGCGGTGACGGTCGAGCAGCAGGCCTAGCCTTGCCGCTCGCCTGGGGCGATTGGCTCGGCTGAGAACGTCGAGACCGATCTCTAGCGTCAGGCGAGCTGCCGCTGGTCACCGTCTCCGCCCGGTCCCATCGGGGAGCGGCGGACGGCTGACCTGCTAGGCTCTCTGTCGCGTCGAGACCGGCCAGCGTCCTCTCGGCGCGTCGAGCCGCTGGTACCAGCCGTGGCTGGTACCGGCGCCGCCGGGGAGGGGGACTCCTTCCTCGCCTCAACCCGTGGCTGGTCAGCGACCGTCACGTCAGCCCGAGCAGCCAGTTGATCGCTGCGAGAGCGTCCACTGGCCAGGCGAGAGTCGTGTGCACGATCTCGCCAGTCTTCTGCTCCGCGCCGCGTCTTGACGGCGAGCGAGCTCGGGCGTCATTTGGCTGGGACGGTCTTCCATGGAAGAGCGTCCACTCGGTGCTTCTCGCGAACGAGAAGCGGCCGAGACGGAAACCTGTTTAGCGGCAGAAACCGCTAGCACCAGGTGAGGACGCACCAGCCGAGGCTGGTGCACCTCTGGTCCCGTCGGACTTCTTCTTTGCAGAAGAAGCGACGGGCCCCGTTCCCGAAGGAACAGGAGGACCAGCAGAAGAGCTCCCCCGACTCGCCTGAGCGAGCCGGGCCCTTAGAAGATCCCGAAGGAGCTTCTTAGGGGGGGAGGAGGAGGCGCTTTTCTTCTTCGGCTGTTTAGCCTTAGAAGTCGAAGGGAAGGAGAGGCAGCAGACGACGGACACCTTCTTCTCTCTCTTCTCTTCGCCAGGCTCCGCAGGACAGACGTCAGGTCTTCCATCCAGGAGGGAGCCGGGGCAGTTGCCGAAGCAACAGGGCCCGACTGCACCTGTCCGGAAAGACCTGAGACTGTGACAGCACCACCAACAGCAGGAACAACAGGAACAGGTCCGGGAACAGCAGGAACGGCAGGAACATCTGAAAGGGAATGAGCAGCAGGAACCTGATCTGAAAGGGAATGAGCGGCAGGGACAGCAACAGGTACGGCAGGCACGGCAGGTACCACAGGAGAGCCAGGCGTTCCTGTCGGCAGCTACCGTCATCCTCGGCACTGGCGGCAAGGTCCGGGGGAGGGGTGTACTCTTTGGGCAGCGGAGTCCGGGGTCGGCAATACAAAGAACCCAGGTGGCGGTGGCACCGTCCTCTTTGGCACGGCAGGAATTGGTCTCTGAACTGCAGCCGTGGGTGTTACCGACATGACATGGGGTGTGTACACCAAGTGCGGTGGCATCTCATATGCTGGTGTGGTAATTGTGGTGGTAGTAGTGGTTACCGTACCATGAGTGACCACTGCCGACCCCGCCAACCGCTGAATCAACCCCTGTATGCTAGGCACTCCCTGCAGTCCCAGCGACTCCCACACCTGTCCCAGGTCGTCCTTCGCTGATGGCACACCTGCGGAAGCAACAGTCGGGTTAGTTAGAGGGGTTCCCTCGCGCTTGGGGGGAGAAGAACCCCACCCAGAGCGGACGGAAGACCCCGAGTACAACTGGACGTCCGGGTAGCGGGCGCCCTCCTCCACACTCGACGGATCGAGAGAGGAGAAGGACTCCGCTACCCCCCCCGCAGGGGAAGGCGCGAAACGTGGGGGCTGGCCGGGGGGCAGGAAAGAGGACGAAGTATCCGTTACCAAAGGAGTCACGGACTTTCCGATGACTTCTTGGGCGGCCTAAGTCTCTTCCTGCCCTCGTACAGCACCCACTGCGCCTCGGACCCAATGCATACAAGTCACACATGGCTCGTTGCGGGAGCACTCTCGCCCCCGACAACGTACAAACCTCGTGTGGATCCACATCCACCAAATGATCTGAATCCGCCACATCTACGCCCCTCCAGCCACGGGACATACTCTACGGGCGACTGGGGGGGCGCGGCGAAATCTCCATTTCTTCCTCACTCATCATAAATGAACAAAAGAAATGCAAAGTACTTACAATAATATTCAATCACACTAGGAAAAGAGGGCATATACTCAAAACTCAAAGCAAACGACAAAGCGGGCAGAGCGATGACGAGCACGTCCTATCCACACACGGCCGAAAGCAAAAGTGATTTGTTTACCTCCAGTCGCGCGGCGCGCGTACGATCGGACAAGCAGTTAACTACCGTTCTCCCCTTGTTCGAAGCTTACGACCGTTCCAGCTGCCGCTAGCTACTTCCTATTGTAAAAGGACCGAAGGTTTGTATGACGTGTCGGAACAAAGTAAAGTTTTCTTAGGATTTTTCATGATGTTCTGGCTTACAACGCGTCTCAAGAACGGAACCCCAGTCATAATCCGGGACTGCCTGTACATACATAATGTGCCTACTTCAAAGATTAAGGACATGTTTGCAAAGTAGAATGATGTAAAAGATTTTGTGGAGAATTACCATCTCAACAAAGAAGTTGTAATCCGTGTCTCCAACAAGTTTAATGACAATGCCGTGTTTAACTTTGGGCAAATTTTAAAGAAACATCAGAAACAAATGTCTCTGGACAGTTTTGTTGTACAACAGGGGTCAAGTAACTTTCAAGCTGGTCATAGTGCCAGTAAAAAACAGAGGGAAGTAACCCCATATTAGGTCCTTGATACCTTAAGTCCTTCTGGAGGGAGATTCCCCTTCCAAACAATAACCTCTCCTCCTCCCCCTTCCCTGCTCTTCGTCTTCCATATACTACTAACAAGTGTTTCCCATAAAGGTAAGAGTGATGTTAAATGTTCATTTATTCATCTCATTAGTCCTTTATATTTATTTCTCACTGTTTTCTGTATGTAAAACTGTTTATTCCCTATAAAATGCATTTTTTGTTAATATTTTTAGGGGTCTGGAATTCATTAACTACCTATATATACATTATTCCTGAAGGGAATTATTGTTTCAGTTTTCGTACTTTTCGGATTTCATGGGAGGTTCCAGAAAGGATTATGTACAAAAACCATAGGGACTTAGCTTGAAGCTTGAGCAGGAGCAGCCATTAACTTTTCAAAACAAGGATGTAATTAACTACCAATGGTAGAGAGGAAGCCCCACCCACTTGTCGGTATGTACCCCGCTTTGCCTTTCGGCCAAGGTATCAGAATGAGGGGTGGCTGAGGTGAGCCATAAATGTAAAGACCTTCAGGTTTGTATGTTAGGAAAAATACAGAGGTACTGTTGTATTTAAGGAAGATAATTGTTTTGGAGAAGCAAAGATGAAACCTGGAAAAGATGTAGTATTGTATGCTCACAGGTTGGAAACGCTAGCATGGAAGAAGTTTAGGGATAAAGGCATTGAAGTGACAGACCGTCAGGTCTATCCAGGCCGAGCCCCTCCCTAGACACACTTCCTTCGGCAGCAGCACTTCCATGGGCAATATCATTGGGAATACCCATTGCCCGAGTGTTTGGAAATCACAGAAAACCAAATTACCCTGCAAACGCTAGAAGTTCCAGGGAAATTAGTGGCTTAGCGAGACTCCTGACTTCTGTAATAACAATTACCAGGAATGTTTGCCTAGACAGTGTTTGGAAATTACAGGAAAACCCAAACACTCTAAGAATCCTAGAAATTCCAAGGAATTCGAGCATTTGGCGAGATTCCTGGTTATCGTAGTAACAATTATCAGGAATTCTTCTCGCCCTAGTGTTTGCAGATTGTAGCAGACCAAAACACTCTGAGTGTGCTAGAAATTCTGAAGAATTTTAAGAGCTTGGTGAAATCCCCCCCAAATTTTGTCAGACGATCATTGGGTGGTGGCCCTCCTTAACTCCTGTAGAAATCGAGGAGGAACAGGCATATAAGATCCTTCCTCAACGACATGGATGTACATCGGGTAGGACCCAAAGGTCCCTCTAGGAACGCAGTCCCCCGACTCTGAATCCTACGGAGAGCGCTCTGCAGGATCCCTCCCATTCACCATTCACCTTGCCCCTCTTGGTGTAGCCATAGGAAGAGAGGGAATGGGGAAGGAAGACTGGACACTCGCTCGCCTTCCTAGCGGAACTAGCAGCTGGAGAAGTGAGTCTCGGGCAGACATCAACGTGCAGTGATGGCCGCTCCGCAAGTCTAGGAAAGCATTACCGTCTGGAGAAAACACTTTCCCGAGGAGGGTTACAAAACTCTCGAACTGCAGACGAAATGTTTGCCGTCACCGAGACCGGTCACTCACCGTGACCGTCATCTGGGTGGGGCTGAGCGTGCACCTGACAGGAGAGAGCCGATACCGTCCTCCAACGTGTCCCAGTCCTCGTCAAGGCTGAAACCTCTCAAGAGGACCGAAAGGGGGACCCCACACCAGTCTCTGCGTGCGCAGTCCACCGGGACCGTCACATGAACGGTAGGGATGGTCATTCCGCAAGTCTAGGAAAGTGTCATTGTCCTCGCCAGCCCCCTCAAGATCTCTACTAATCACTTGAGCATACAACTTGTCCGGCCCTAAGACAATATAGGGCACATAGGCTCTCGTGGCTGGACCGAGAGAAGCACACTCCTCACGATACCCCCTGGTCACCTCGCTCATCCCGGTGTATCCCGCCGAGGAGGTTGAAGGGACAAGGGAGGCAGATCTGACACTCCTGCTCTGTCTACCAGCAGAACCAGTGGACAAAGAGGGGTGCAGGTGATTACCAGCCCGTGGTGATGACTGGTCTGTAGGTCTGGACCAGCGATCTCCCTGCGGAAAGCGCTGGACCGAGGAAGGTAGCATTGGTCTATTGCATCAGGGGAGCTGCTACCAGCCACGCATACTGTCTGATCATGCTGGTGTGATTGACAGATCGGGTGACTGGTAGCGTCCACCGACGCGTCACGACGTGTCACGCAGCCAAAGCTGTTCCTGGGGACATGGGGGACCTCCTCCCAGTCTCACCTCGTGTACAGTCACATGGAACAGTCATGTCTACCCTGAGTACCGGGTGCGACTGCCAGTCTGGGGATGAGTCACCTGGGCGACTCTTACCATCCTTCTGGCCCGTACCGGGGTCCTGGTGGTGACCGTATTTACCAGCCTGGACCCTGGCTGCAAGGTCACCAGCAGGTAACTGTACACTCGGTGATGCTTGCTGGAGCAGAGGTACCAGCTGGTGCCTCTACGGTCCCCGTTTTTCTCTTCCCTGTGGAAGGAGAGATGGGCCCCATTCCCGAAGAAACGGGAGGACCAATGGAAGGCCCATCTGTCTCACCGGGACAATGAGACAGACCCTTAGAAATCTCCGTGCGAGACTTCTTATGGGAGGCCGAGACCACCTTCTTCTTCCTTGGTTGGGGAGCCATGGAAGAAGTGGAGAAGGCGGCAGAAGACGACGAAGACAAAGAAGATGACGATGACACCTTCCTCTTCTTCTTCGCCGACTTCCTCAGGACGGCAGAAAGTTCTCCCATCCAGGACGGGGCTGTGGCGGCTGCCGAAGCAGCAGCCCCCAGCGCAACCTGGGAAGGAGGACCTGCCGGAGCAACAGTGGAGAGAACACTCCTCGAGGAGGGTTATGAAACTCTCGTATGGCAGGCAAAGCGCCTGCCACCACCGAGACCAGTCGGTCGCGCCTGATACTGTCCTCCAACTCGTCGAAGCCAAAACCTCTCAAGATGACCGGATTGGGAGCCTCCACCAGCCTCTCTGTGAACAGTCCCAAGGGGCCGCCACGTCAACCCTGGGAACCGAGCGATCACCAGCAAGGCGCGAGTCACCTGAGCGACTCGCTTCTTTCTTCCAACCCATGCCCGAGTCATGACGGTGAGCTGACTCAACGTCACCAACTCTGGATGTATGCGAATCGGAAGATTTACTTGCACTCCTGGACTCGTGACCGAGCGCCCGACACGGAACTAGTTTTAGGGGCAGAACCTCTAGGACTAGCTGCAGAAGTGCGGTCGAGCTAAGAACCGAGCCAGGAACTAGGCCTGAGAAGTAGTACTCTGATGAGAACCCTAATCGAAGTTCCCCCTGTCCGACTCATGCCGCCCGGTAAAACCTGATAAGGTTGAGGGGACAGGTGAGGAGGATCAGGCACTGTCACCTGTCCTGCCAGTGGAACCAACACGAGAGGCGAGCTGAATGCGGTCACCAACCCATTGTGATGATGACAAGAACGCTTTTGACCTCTTCTTACAGTTGCAACAGGCTTTAGAGAGCAGAGAGTGAAGAAGGACGCCCCCTTAATTGAAGGAAGGCAAGATCTTAGGAACCATACCATAGTAGTGGTCCTTGATCCGGTAAAAAATGACAATTTGTCGAAAATTGCATTTTTCCTAACTATACAAACCTGAGGTCCTTTAACAATAGGAAGTAGCTAGTGGCAGCTGGAACGGTCGTAAGCTTCGAACAAGGGGAGAACGGTAGTTAACTGCTTGTCCGACAGTCGCGCGGCGTAAACAAATCACTTTTGCTTTTGGCCCATGCAAAATACGCAGAGTGAGGGGTGGCATGAGGAGGGACTATATGTAAAGGACCTCAGGTTTGTATAGTTAGGAAAAATGCAATTTTCGACAAATTGTAATTTGTTCCGATACGTAATACAAACCATCGGTCCTTTAACAATAGGAAGACTCACTTCTTGGTGGGAGGAATCTGAGTCTTTTGATGAACAGACTGGTGTTCGTCCATCCCTGGAATGCCTTCCTGGTCGTAAGAGCGAGGGAGGGATCCAAGCCTCTGTCCGATTGATCGGGGTGTGCACCGCAGGATCAATGGTCAGACCTCTGGGCCGAGTACTAAGAGAGAGGCAAGCGTATCTCTTCGTACCAGCAAGCAAGAACTTGTTTCTATTTGCAAGAGGCAACATAAAGTATGGGTTTGTCTCAAGCTGGCATCCACTTCCTCCCCCTTGTTGGAGGAAGTGGTGGATATACGCTCCTATCCCTAGTGAAAGGGATAAGATGGGGCTCTGTTGAGTGGCTCACCTGCATCTTGTCCTTATCCAGCAGGGTGACGACCGTGTCCCTCTAACCACAGGTAGAGGGGAAGAAAAAGATGGGAAGAGGAGCCAGTCACACTCTCATTCACTCATCCATTCTTACGGTCACACCAGGACTCGATGCTGTTCAGCCTGCGAGGGTCTGGGTTCGCTACACAACGTGTTGAGCAGCCACCACGGGTCCCAGGGAAAAGATCCAAGGACCTGTGGGCAACATCCGAAGGTAGAAGGAGGGGTATGTGGTCTGGTTGGACCAGACCCCTGCCTTCAGTACCTGCGCCACGGAGAAGTTCTTGCGGACAAGGCAGCATCTCCTTCGCATCGAAGGCGGTGAAGTCCATTAGGGAGGGGATGTGAACGACTCGAACCAATCGTCAGGGCCGAAGGGTTCTGAGTCTTCGCTACGAAGTTCGGTACGAAATCGAGCGTCACAGATCCCCATCCCTGGATGCTTGACTTCGCAGGAGAAGTCATGCAGTTCCTCAGAGGAAAAGAAGGGAATAGTCGCATGACCTATCCCTCTTCTCTACTTCGGTGATGTCCAGTACCCATACTGGTCTGTCCATTTGCCACGAAGTCTCTCGCATCCTCCTATCCCCATGCAGCGAGTTCTCGGTAGTGGATAGGCACCGACACTCCATGGTGGGTGTCGATGGTATGGGTACTGTGACAAGCTATTAAAACGAAGCAATGACTGCTCTGTAACCAACCGAACTAAGTCAACAGCGTAGTTCGTAACTGACTCGGGCGCTCGACAGCTGCCGACTGACTGTGTTCGGTAGGAGGCAAGTTGTCCAAGCATCCGAGTAAGTCACGTGACCTTCGCCTTTAAAGGGTTATGCCGAGACCAAACAAATAATGTATTTGTTTGTCACCAATGCCGGACAGCGAGGTGATGATTCTCTTAAGGCATGTGCCCAACAGGCGAAAGTCATTGCCTTCTAGAGACCGAGGTCCCTGAAGCAAAACATTCATAGTTGTTGAATCTCAGCTAAGGAGAAACACACTATGTACCGTTGAAGACGAAGGTAGATATTGAATGCAACCTACGTCTTCACAAACGAATCGAGAGAAGGATCTCAAGATTCTGTAACCTGTGCTTACAAATGACTGAAAACGCTAACTGCTATTTCATGCTGTACGGTGAGACGTCGTAGTTGCAATGAAAGCGGGGCGTTCTTCAGTAATGAAAACACAGGGGAAAGCCGCCTGAAGAACTGCTTCTCATCGGCTGAACATTTGGAAGTAGAGCTGTCAGGTCGGAGAGTAGGCGATGTCTTCTGACACATCTCGTAATTCGGGTTGAACAATGAACAATGTACACCTACGAATATGAGATATTTTGAAGCACAAACTCAGATGTCTGCAAAAATCATTCGCATTATCACAGTGCGTGCAGCGGGAGACTTTGTACAGACTTCTGTTACCGTGCGGTAAACAGAAAGATGAAAGAGTCTAAGAGATATCTCTGTTGAAAATTCTCGCAATGTCGAAGGCGATGGAATCTATCGTCACAGCAGTCAGATGGTCCTTCATTATTGCGAGAATCCCCGTTATCAGAGACCTAAAGTCCATGATTGTTGGGCAGAGATACGGTTCGGTAGTCAATCAAACCAGGGGAGAGAGAGACTAACTGACCGTGCATCTCGGAGGCCCAGCTGTACTGAGCTGCTATCAGGCAGTTCAATACGCAGTAGCTGAGCCTGAGCTCTCGCTGACTCGTCATCCTGAGTTGCCAGGTAATCCAATTATTCCACGAAGGAATGCGTTCGGCTAGAACCACAGAGCATAAAAGA
>NC_061110.1:60577903-60620403 GCF_015104395.2 Macrobrachium nipponense | reverse complement strand
TTTAAATATGTTTATATACATATATACATACATACGAATAATTACATACATAAAATTATATAAATAAGTTATTACAAGTTATTAATATATATCTATTAATGTAATTTTATACAAATATTCATAAAAAATATATAATGAACTAATAGTCATAGTGAGGGAAAACAGGGTGATATTATTGAGGAATTTTATTTATTATATAAGAATAAATTTATATAATTACATTAGTAATTAATAATTAGTTAACTTAGTTTAGTATTTATATATAAATACAGTGGAGGGGATTGAGGTCATATATTATTATAATAATTATAAAAAAATATTTTTAATAACATAAATTATAATTAATAAATATTAATAAATGATTATTTAATAATAATATATTATATATTTACATATATATATTTTATTACCATATATAATATACTATACTATTACTATATATATAATATTAGTTATATTTATATATTATATATAATATATATTTATATATATATTATATATTATTATAATATTATATAGGGAAGAAGGGAAACGGCGGGAAGGGATATGATACAGCACTTACGCTTATAACAATTTTGAACAAATTTAGCAGAATTTTATGGACAACTGGTGAAAAGTGTTAGGTATAAAATGGCTTGTGCAATTACTATGACTAGCAGACATAACACCCATTATAGTAAGATTGTCTATTTTAACACCAGGAGTCGCTTTGATGGTTGCTGTGCAGGATAGTGTTTTGCTTGAATTTTTGGTTACGGTTTTCCACCCGTCTCTCGAAAGGGACGGAGACATAACGCCCATGGGGGGGGGGTATGAAACCCATTATAAACCATCTTTGGGGTCTGCACTATAACCCTGCCAAGTTTCATGCCCATTGGACCAGCCGTTTAGCCGTGATTGAATGACAGACAGACAGACAGATGTAATGCACATTATAGTTGGATAATACATTTTTATATACATACTAAAATCGTTACACAACTTGCTTCTTGTATATTTACAAATTCTACAATTTCCAGCCATTTTTGACAATATTCACACAGTTTTGAATAGTGTTAACACAATTATGGACAGGTGGTGAAAAGTATTAGGTATAAAATGGTTTGTGCAATTAATTTCCAAGTACAGTAAAGGTAAAATGGACCATGATTTAAAAATGACAATATAAACCTTGGTAGGAGATTGAAATTAGCTGATTTTCTTCTCAATTTCATGTACTTGAAGTCATTGCACAAGTAAGCAAACATGTCAAGACATTTAAGATTCTTCACTATAATATAATGATACACTGAATTTCTCGCCTGTCTTTGTTTTACACTTACACAAGAAAACTGTTAAAATATCTTGCACCTTGGACCAAAATTAAATGATGAATGAATGCTAATAATACCCTGTTTTCATCAGCAATTGTTTCAGTGTGTTCTGGTAAAGTAATTGAAAATAGTGTGTGGGCAATAATCTCTCACACTAAAAATCACTAAATAATATACCTATATGGCAACATGCAATGATTTCAAGCTCTGTTGAAATTCAATCCTTGACATACTTTGGCTCTAGAACAGAATTAATTACTTACTTTAATATGTTATCATCAGTAGACTGTACTTGGAGTAGATTTGCAGTTTCATAAACTCTACTTATTATATCCTTGGCCTTGCTGACATTACTAGGAAGTTTAAGAGTTTCACTCAGCTCATTCATCCCCCGTAACTTTCCCTGAAAGCAATTGTGAACAGAAGAATATGACAATATGGAACCAAATTCAAAGTTTCGGCAATATCAATCCTCACTTGTACTTAAGATTAAAAAAAAAAAAAAAAACAGTACTAATCTTACTTTGAAGTAAAATACAATATGTAACAATAAACACAAAAAACAGAAAATTTTATCATATGACTATGCAGAACAGTAATAGTAAAAAAAAAAAAAAAAAAAATAATCATTTGAAAAATCACAATTGCTCACAAAACATCTGTGGCCTAAGATGATTACACTTAACAAATTTGGATTTGCTTTCAGCTGTATGTAACTCTTAAGAGCTCAGTTGCTCCCCAGATGCAGTCAAATGAAGGAAGTGTGCCGGCAACGTCTCCAGAAAGCGCTGCCAAACGCACAATTTATGGCTAACCTTAACCTTAAATAAAATAATAACTACTGAGGTTAAAGGGTTGCAATTTAGTATGTTTGATGATTGGAGGCTGCATGATCAACAGACTACTTTGCAGCCCCCTAGCCTCAGTAGTTTTAAAGATCTGAGGGTGGACAGAAAAAGTGTGGATGGACATACAAAGCCATCTCAATAGTTTTCTTTTACAGAAAATTAAAAGCAAGAGAGGAAACTCCCTCACAAAGCATTGGAGCCACAAGTCAAGAGGCAACTAGCAAAGCTGGTACCCTGCTGTGTGATTGGCTACTTCGAACCTCCTAGCCAACAGTGTCGTGCGACAAGCCAATCAGCAACCAGGAAAGCTGGTGCTCTGGTGTGTGACTGGCTACTTTCAACCCTTCCAGCCAATAGCAGGTCGTCATGGAGACTACGTCAAAGCAAATAAAAAAATTATAACGTACATATGACATATGTATGCACGTGCTCATTCGATGGCTTCGTGAACTTCCTGGAGTTTTAGTTTCATATTTTTATTTTAATGACACTAATTCATATTTCATTAAGAGAGGCAGAGGGGTGAACTGAGATATGTTTACATCTGGTAAACGATTAAAAACGTCGGGAGTTTTTTTTATACATATTACTATTATAATAGACCAATATAATAAAATACAGCAGTATGTAGACATGTACTCCACAATGAAAACAAAGGAGAAACCGGAGAGGAAAAAGGAAATAAGAGCCCTTAATTTGTTCCAAAAGTTTTGCCTTCCATCAGGCCTCTTCCAGGGAACTTTATTGACTAATCAGTTCAAGAAAAACATACCGGACATATATTTACATTTGACTTCAAGACTTATATAAAACACAAATAAGTAAAAATGGTTAAAGGTGTTTATAACTTTTACAGGATGATATAAAACAAGTTGTCTAGTACACAGTTCATCTAAAAAAGGTTAACAGTCTAATGAGACTAAATAGTTAATTAGGTAAATACCCGAGTCAATACATTATATAATTTGTACTACTTTTCAAGATTACTTTTCAAGATAAGTAGAAAGAGCAGGTCTGTCTTGAATAAACCTATACTGCCAATAAAGTTATTGCTTTTACTATATTGAATACATGCTGTTAAATTATTGTTTCTGAACAAGATTATTGCTTTAGACCACTGGATTGGATAAAACCATTCTCTAGCATGTTTACTAATGGCACTGTTTCTTTGATCAGTAGCGATACTATACTTATGATATTGTGAGTCCTGCACCAGGCTCTAAAGATCCTCCGCTTGTTTTGGTAAACATTCGAAGATTGTCTTCTACATTTCGTAGTAGCTTCTGAAGTTGCCTTTGAAAATCCCTGCTTTCTAAGCAATCTCCTGACATTTTGAAGCCTGTCAGGGCCAGAGACGAATGGCCTTTTGAAAGTGTCAGAAGTGTGGTTGTTAGAGTAGTTGAGTTTTTTGTGGAAGCAGTCTCGGAAAATCCCACTTACAGGGGGTATAAAAATCATCACAATATTTTGGTGTCTGAAATTTGTTGATCACCTGTTTGATCAAATTGAATGGGGGGAAAGGTGTACAGTTCTTTGTTCAACCAGTCAAGGAGTATTGCATCCAATGCCCAAGCAGATCTGGCACTGGCAAACAGAATAGGGGGAGCCAATGATTCCATGGGGAGGAAAACAGATCAACTGTCGGTCTTCCCCAAAGTTCCCATAGTTCCAAGCAGACCAGAGGATCTAGGGTCCATTCTGTTGAAAGGACTTGTTTTCGACGGCTTAATTCGTCTGCCAGGACATGAGCTTCCCTTGGATGAAGCAGGTCGCTACCTATTCTAGTGTCATTCTGATTTGCCCAGAAAAGGAGATCCCTCACTGCCTCGTACAGGGAGAAAGAGCGAATTTCCCCTTGTTACTTTGTATGTGACAGTGCAGTCGTGCTGTCTGAATGTACAGCAGGTCCTCACTTAGTCGAATCAGCACTAGCTGATTCAGTAAATTACTGTTTTTCTGTTGAACTTATCTCCAAACAGTATATCGCGGAAATTTAATTAGCAAATTTTTTCATTGAGCAATATTCACTAACTGTATTTTCAATTTATTTTCATGACTAAATATTTTTTTATGATAAAAAAATGATTTACTAATTTTCAAAAACTAATATTAATGTGCACAGCAAAACATCGATAAAATGCTAAATTGAAATACCACAAAATCACAAAACTCACTCTCTCTCAGTATACATATCTTTTAATGAAAAAACAGCAAAATTTCAATAAAACCTTATTTTACTTACAGAATAAACTCTAATATTGATCTATTATTATCAATTAAGATTATATATATATATAATATATATATATATATATATATATTATTATATATATATATATATATATATATATATATATATATATATATATATATCATATATATATATATATATATATAGTATATATATATATATATAAGGGTTGGGGATTTTGATGAAGGAAAAATCTATTTCTGGGCAACGACCTGTGTCGCCCTGTGAAATGGTTCCTTTGATACTATTTCTGAAGAATAAATATTGCTATTCATCCTAGAGAAAAAAGAAACAATATAATGCCAAGATAAATGGCTCGCTCACTTCTTATAGAAGTGTCGGTATAGTAAGGAGCGAGTGGAATCACTACCAGAGGTCCCTTGCCATTTAGCTTCTTCCTTCGACAAAACCCCGAACTACAGAGGAGCCGTGCTACAGCTCCCGGTCTACTACTACCGTGAGCGCCTCCGACGCCTGAGATGTCATTCCTGAAGATAGCCTCCAAGCTTGGGGTAAGCTGGGTGAGGATAATCTAACTACAGGGTGGGGTTTTCACAGGGCGACACAGGCCGTTGCCCAGAAATAGATTTTTCCTTCGTCAAAATCCCTTTCTGGGCTTGACCTGTGTCGGCCTGTGAAATAGTACCAGAGAATGCCAAACACCAAGCTTGAGGAACAGTACAGATAAATTAGAAGTAAAAGTTAAACACTTGTAAGGTTAATAGTATAATAATCAACTAAAATTACAGTCTTACCCTAAGGGAAGTATAAGGACCCTAAAACACGGGTTATCACTTAAAATTAGTTAGCCTAACAACAAACAATAACAATACAGGTTAGGCAAAGACAGGATATAAGTTGATATATACAAAAGAATGGAACTGAATCCAATTAGAATGATGAACAAAAGCAAACTCAAGGTAACCCAATACATGGAGGCGACTAAACTAAGTAAGGGTGCAATGGGGCAGGTAGAAGGGAAGGCTACAAGAAAAGTTATAGTAAAAATTAAGAATCAGGAGAAACTGTGTTTCCAGCTGCCACTGCTGGAAATTTGAGGGCTTCTAAGGTTTTAGGTAGTGCCGTTTGAAAACTGTCGGAGATTTCCAGCCTGTATACTTCTTAAGATCGTCAAAATTCATGTGTTGGAAATAATTAATAGATGTGGCCACCGCCCTAACATCGTGGGCCCGAGGAAAGGACTCTGGATTGGCCTGTTTAATGAAGTATAAAATTTGTTGCCTGATCCCTTTTAGGGATAATGTACCACCTTCTTTCCTAATGAACAATGGGCCTGAAGATTTCAGAGTTGTTCTGCTTAGGTAGGCTCTTAATGAGTTGACAGGACAAAGGGAAATGTCTTGAGGTAGTGGTAGGATTTTCCACGAGGACCATCTGTCCTGTGGGTCTTCATTTTGGCTAGAAAATGGCGATCTGGGGGATAAGAGGACTTCCCCTGAGGGGAGGAACTCAATGTGGCCTGGTTCCCTTGATAAAGCTGACAGTTCTGATATTCTAGCTCCGGAGGCTAAACTTAATAAGAATAGGGTTTTCCTCAGGAGGGATATATAATTGCAAGAGTCATTGTTAATGTCCGAGGCCAGTTTGAGGACATCATTTAAGAACCAAGAGACTGATTTAGGTCTCGTTGATGGTCTTAATCTAGCACAAGCTTTTGGTATGGACGTAAAGTACGAATCCGTAAGGTCTATGCTAAAACCAAATTGGAAGATCTTTTTAAGAGCTGATTTGGTCGTAGTGATAGTGCTTGCTGCTAAGCCTTTCTCAAACAATGATCTGAAGAAAGTTATGGCTAGGTTCGTTGTCATGACTTGAGAATTTGACAACTTAAGGAACTCTGCTAGTTTCTTGACAGATGAATCATATTGTCGGAGAGTAGATTCTCTTTTATCTGATTCCAAGAATGAAATATTTTGGGGATCAATTTCTGCATTCCTCATGGCTGCGAATTTCAGAAAATCCATAAAGTTAGGGTTTTCTGAATTCTTGAGGAAGCGGACACAGTCTGAGTTTGCACTAAGTGGGTTAGTTTGGGGTTGGGGAATCCGTATGTGGTCGGAGTCTCAACTCTAGGAGTAGAGGGAACCAATTGCTCTTGGGCCAGTTGGGAGCTACTAGAGCTACTTGGCCTTTGAATGTCCTGAGTTTGTCTAAAACTTTCATGAGAAGGTTCACTGGAGGGAAGAGGTAAATATTCTTCCATTCGTTCCAATCGAGGATCATTGCATCCGTAGCGTATGCTAGAGGATCGAGGTTGGGTGCCACGTAACAAGGGAGTTTGTGGTTTGACTCCATGGCGAAGAGGTCTACTTGGAGTCCGGGGACTTGTAGACTGATCCAATTGAATGAACTCCTGTCCAGTGTCCACTCCGATTCCAACGGAGCGGAGCGCTATAGAGCGTCTGCTACTACGTTCTTGACTCCTGCCAGGTGAGTGGCTGACAGGTGCCATTTGTTTTTGCTTGCCAGAGAAAAGATGGCTATCATGACATGGTTCAAGTGGCTTGACTTGGATCCGCCCCTGTTGATGCAGTGTACTACTACTGCACTGTCCAGAACTAATTTGAAATGAGAGTTCTTGGGCGGACGGAGCCGTTTCAGTGTGAGGAATACTGCCATGGCCTCCAGTACATTGATATGTAGCTGGCGGAATATTAACGACCAAGTTCCTTGAACTTTTTCGTACTGGGAGTATCCTCCCCACTCCTAGTTAGTGAGGCGTCTGTGTGGATCACTAATGATGGAGGGGGAAACTGTAGAGGAATTGCTTTTGAAAGGTTCTTTGTCTTCGTCCAGGGGCGGAGACGTTTCCGTAAGATCGCTGGGATAGAGGCTAGTTTGTCCCGTGATCTGCAATTCGCTCTTGAGTGCCATACTCTGTTTATATCTTTGAGTTTGGCTCTGAGCAGAACGTCTGTGACTGATGCAAACTGGAGTGAGCCAGGATCCTCTCCTGGCACCTCCTGGATGTTTGTTGTGTCGTTTGAGAAATTGTTTTGTAGCTCTTGCAATTTCTTTCCTTTTCAACGACGGAATTGATAGAGTGTGCGATTGTAAGTCCCACTGAAGGCCTAACCACTGGAATCGAGATTCCGGTGTTAGTCTGGACTTGGTTTTGTTTATTTGAAAACCCCTAAATGTTCCAGGAATTTGATCACTCTGACCGTTTGGTTCTTTGCATTCTTTGGGGTCTTTTGCCCAAATAAGCCAATCGTCCAGATAAGCCACTAACATTATTCCCTGTTTCCTTAGCTCTTGCACTACTGCTTCCGCCAATTTGGTGAAGATCCTGGGGCTATGTGAGCCCGAATGGCATTACCTTGAAGGAGTAGGATCTGTTGCCTAGTTTGAAGCCTAGGAATGGACGGAAGTGTCTGGCTATGGGAACATGATAGTAGGCATCTGTAAGATCTATAGAGGTTGTGACGGCCCCACGGGGAAGTAAGGTCCGTACCTGCGAAACGGTCAGCATCCTGAACTTGTCACAATCAATGAATAAGTTCAGATGGACAAGTCTAAGATGATTCTTCGGTTTACCGAGTCTTTCTTTGGCACGCTGAACAAGCGTCCTTGAAATTTTAAATTGTTGACTCTTGAGACTACTCCTTTGAGAAGGAGGTCTTGGGTATACTCTACCAATTCCGTTGTTGGTTGCTTGATAGAATCTGTTGGTTGGAGGAGGGCCCTCTAGCCAACTCCAACCTAGTCCCTTTGTTACTATACTTTGAGCCCAAGGGCTGAACCCCACCGCTGGCGGAAGAGGTACAGCCTCCCTCCTTTACCGTTGGACTCTCTCTGCTGGTTTGAGAGGGGTCGGCAACCATCGTCGCTAACCTCGGATAAACCTCTTCCTCTGTTAGCAGCCCTGCCGGAATCCTCTGAATCGAGAGGCACCTCTTGCTCTGCTGCCTCTCGCAAACCTATTGAAAGCCTGAAAGTTCTGGCTTTCATAGTTGGAATTGTAGGCTGGCGAGAACAGCAAAACAAAGGAAGTAGAGGGTTGGGGTTGCTGGGACTGAGGGGTCAGAACAAGGTATTGTTGTTGACCCTTCAACAATGGTTGCCCTTGTGATGCTGGGACTGCCTGAACCAACGTTTGTTGAGTAGGCTGGAAGGGAGAGAACTTCCTTGGTTTCTTCTTGTTCCTTGGGTTAGGACCAGAAGATTCCTGCCTCCGCTTTGCTACCAGTCCCCACCTGACTTTGAGGCACTGGTTAACCTTAGAAGCCTCATGAAGGACTTCTGCTACTACTGGTGCTGGAAAAAGGTCCGTTCCCCAAATTGAGGAAGCAATCAGTTTACTCGGTTCATGGCGGATAGTAGCTTCCGCCAGAACGTGCTTCCTACAATTTCTCCTGGCTATGAGGAAGTCGTAAATGTCACACTGCATGGTGTGCAGCAGACCTTTAGCCAAAACTTTAAATAACGGCTCTTGTTGGTATACAAGAGCCGTCATCTCCGCCATAGTCATGGAGGAAAGGGATCTCGCGAGCTAGTCCGGGCGTCGTACTCCATCTGGATGAGAGAGTCCGACAACCTGGGGAGTCTCTCACTAAAGAGAGAGGTGGCACAGTCCGCCTTTAGTTTTCCTACTGAGAAAGTAGGAACTGCCCCCTCGAAGTACGTCTCGGAGCCTGGGACTAAGAGAGAGGTGGGTTCCGTCTCTCGTAGTTGAGGCAGGGGCTCGTCTTTCAGGGCGGCCTGAAAGGTTGCTTCCACTACCTTAAGGGTCAGTGGTAGCGGAGTCCCTTCCACCGGAGTAAAAATGGTGAAAGGACTCCTAAAGGCTGTGATGCGGGTGTTTTCACACCCCCATTCTTCCAGACTTCTCATTAGAGTCTGCTGTGCCTGTTCCCTCGGAAGGATCACTGTTTCCTTGGGAACCTTGTCCTCTCTCATCATCGCTGCTTCCGTTAGTCGGACGTTAGCCAATGAATGGTGGTTGAAGGTCTCTGGGGAGGAACTCGAAGTCCTCACGCCTTCTTGAGTTCCTATGCCTTCGATTGTCAACATTCCATTGACAAACGGGGCATACGAAGCGATCCTTCAAGGGTTGGCCGCCTTGAATTCCGGCAGTTGGCTGGAATCTGGCATTGGAAGAGGAGAAGGTGGCACAGATAGAGGGAAACCTGCCGCAATCGAGGTTTGGATCCGGCGATGGCATTCTCCTGAGCGGCCAGCCGTTCCGCCAGCGATTGGATCGACTGGCCGGAAGACGTAACAGAACTGGAGAGCTGGGAGAGCACCGAGCCGATCTTGTTGTCAACTAAGGCCCCTACGATCACTCCCACCTGCTCCAGAATGTTAGCCGAAAAGGATTCGGGATCAAAAAGAGGGACTTAAGCCCGATCCTTACGTGATCTATGTTTGGGGGACCTCGACGCAGAGGAAGAGGCCTCCCTTGACCTAACTGATCCGGGGTGGTGAGCCGGAGTTACAGTGTCTGTCAGGATGACCGATTTCTTGGGGAGAGACTTTTTAAGTTTCTCCTCGGTCATCTTAGCCTTGGGGATCACTGAAGTAGCCTTAGGACGGACAGACCGCTGGTCTTCAGTGAAGCCCCGGAAAGAAGTGGAAGTAGAAGGATCAGTAGAAGGTGATGGAGAAAGGGAATTCAGGAAAGGGCCCTGAGAACCCACAGAAGCTGCCCCTACTACACTTACCTGTACCCATGGAGTCAATAGCCATGGGTTCAACGTCGAGGTTCATTGCCGCAACGTCTCCTGCAACGTCCTCTGGGAAATCCCCCTCCTGTAGGGAGATCATGACTTGAAGGTCGGCCAGCAAAGGGGCGGCCGCTATCGGGTCCACCACTGATCCTTTCTTGGCTCCTGGGAATATTAGGTCCGCCATATCCTGGGTAAGAATGTAGGGCGGCCCTTCGAATTCCGGCCAAAACCCCCTACCCAAGCTTTGAGAGTCGACAAAGCTTTCTTCTTTTCTTCATCAGAACCCTGTAAAAAAGGGTCTAGAGTTAGGGAGAGGATAGGGGAGGAATGTCTGTTGTGTTGAGATTATATGAATATGTGTCTCATATGTGAAAGGTATAATATAACAACAAGTATTCCAGGTGACGAATGAATGAAGAAAGTGCTAAGAAACTTACTACTAGTGAGGCATCTGCTACTAGCAGTAGCAGGTTTGGCAAGCTTCATGATGCCAAACGATAAAATCCTCCACTTTCACTGCACATCCTGCATGAGAACGGCATACTATATGGCCGCACGGGTCTTGGAGGATGGCACTGCACCCAATCTCCTGGCACAACATCTGTAAGTCAAAGGATACATGAGTACCAATGACAACCTCCGGTGGAATAATATGCAAACTATCCGTGGGTGCCGGAGTAGGACCGACGGATAGAGATCTACGTATGAATATTACGTAGAAAAGTTACGAGGGGGGAAGAAAGTCTCTGCCTCCGCCTAAGCTCACTTGTCATATGACTAAAAATAGACTCCGTAGGGCCCGGAGTTAATTAATATTGAGTGAGCAATGTCGAACTTCTAACGAAGCAAGGGATAGTACGAGGCCGAAATAAAAAAACCCCGGAGTAACGCAAAAGATTCTAAACATTAAATAACACAAAATAAAACAAAATAAAAACCCATTATATCAGTAAGTGCTCGTGTGAACTATCCTAAGTGGATAGGAAACCCAGTGGTTCCCTCCCCCCCTCTCTATGTTTCGGTAGCGGCGGATAGACACCTGCCGGACTGAACTGAGGGGGAAAGAGTAGGGAAAAATGTGGGGTAGGGGAGCCCTCCCCCTGAGCGGCCAGTTAAGGATGGAGAAGAAGGGGGGAGGAGGTCCGCCCCCACCCCCGAGGCACGTGACGAGTGAGAATACCAGTAGGGGAGGGGAGATCCCCACCAGTCCGTGAGTCACCCCCTCTCATGCAGACTCGGACGCTAGCTGTGAGAAACGAGTCATCACCCATCGACGTGGATGGCAATGTATGGAGGGGGGAATGGGGGACGAGGGGGGGACGAGAGGGGGACCACGTAACCGGGTGGCTCACTGTGATCAACCGGTGGTCTTCCCAGCCAGGTGAAAGATACGAGGTGGTGGGGAAGAACCGTCGGAACAACATCAATATCACTGATATAAATAGGATTACTTATAATAATCAATCAAATAAAATTAAAGCGATATCTTAAAGCTAGACTAACACGGGGAACACGAAGCTAAGCAAACAGAAAATTAGGTTAATCGCCGATCCGAAGAAAGGGGTATGTTAGCCTAATTTAACCTCTAGTTCAAGAAAACGGGGGGCAGGCTAATCACCAATCGACAATTGGGGTATGAAAGCCTAACTTAACGGTAAAATAAATGATAACAGGGAAGCTAATCGCCATACCGAAGCATGGTGTATGTTAGCCCCAACCTAGTACCTATAATATTATTAAAGGTAATCAGGAACTAGAGAAGGAAAGAGAGAACATCAGAATAATTAAGATATGACTCTCAATCGTGACTGATAAAACTCCTAACAATGTAAGGCGTAGCTAGACTAAGGTCCGAAACGTGCGGTCAGAGCGTGCCCCGTGGAGGCCTAACTAAAACAAAAAAATAACTGCATAAAGATATAGAGACTATGTATAAGTAACCATATCTAAAGTACTGAGAAAAAAGGGAAATCTCTAACGGTATGGAAGACCAAAAGAGATAACCCGTACCGCCATGCGGTCGAGGGGCATACCGGCCGATAAAGCTCCGAATATGTATAAACACGAAGATCATCATAAAATGAGATCAGTAACCCCAAACAGTACTTAACTTAGAAGCAGAAGTTGAAGACATCTTGAAAATAAAAGATAATCCAAAATAGAGCGAAACACAGCACCGAAAAAATTTTAACGTTTGGTGTAACGCGCGCTATCGAAAGGAATGGCGTCTCAGGCGTCGGAGGCGCTCACGGTAGTAGTAGACCGGGAGCGTAGCACGGCTCCTCCGTAGTTCGGGGTTTTGTCGAAGGAAGAAGCTAAATGGCAAGGGACCTCTGGTAGTGATTCCACTCGCTCCTTACTATACCGACACTTCTATAAGAAGTGAGCGAGCCATTTATCTTGGCATTATATAGTTTCTTTTTTCTCTAGGATGAATAGCAATATTTATTCTTCAGAAATAGTATCAAAGGAACCATTTCACAGGCCGACACAGGTCAAGCCCAGAAATATATATATATATATATATATATATAGATATATATATAGTATATATATATATATATATGTATATATATATATATATATATATATATATATATATATATATATATATATATATATATACATATAAACACATTATTCATTGAAACTTACTGTAAGTACTGTTCAGTAAATCTTTCTCTGATTTACTGAACCATGCTTCATAAGTTTAGTAGTTGACTCAATGGTTATCACACAATATAACCATATACAAGAGAATAGTTTAAATCTTGAACACTCTTCTTCTGCAAGTCCAAAGCAATACCCAGAATCATAGCCTGGGGAAATAGATGATCTGTGTGTAGCCATTAGCCGGCAGAAACAAACTGAGCTCTTTGCAAAGTTGTTCCTCTCTTTCCCAAAAAGTAGGAGGGGCATTTTTACCTACCCAAAACAGAAAACTGGTGTGACCTGCAAATTTCAAAATTTTAACAGCCGGTCGTGTGAAACTCGTAGATATACACTGACTGGGTAAGTTACTCAATTAAAATTAACATTTTTAAAATGTTCTTTGCCAAAAGATGAAAGCACCAAGTGGACTGGAGTGCGGGCTACTCCCAGCAGGACAAACCCCATGCCAGTCACGCACGTGTATGGCCGCCTTAACAGATGTGTTGCGAGAGGATATTCAATATTTTTGGGGGAGCCGCAATAGGTAGCTTTTTAGAAAATTAAGGATGCATTAATGAATCCCACGGTCCTGAAATTTCCGGATTTCAGTGTACCTTTCACATTAGTGACTGATGCCAGTCAGGAGGGTATAGGTGCCTGCCTTATGCAGAAATTTGAAGGGAAATTCTATCCAATAGGTTATTATAGCCGGAAATTTAAAACAAAGCGTAGCAATGAAAGGTTAATGGCTACAGTAAACAAGGCAGCCTTTGCTGCAGTATCAAGCTTGGTTTGTTTCAAGATGTTGTTAATGGGGAATAAAGCAGAAGTTCTTACAGACCACAAGCCATCATTAAATCTTTTTAATAACCCAGAGCTCGATGGTTCCTAATAATCAGAGATTTTGATGCAAAGCTCAAATACTTAGAGGGCAGACAACTTGGTAGCAGATGCTCTTAGTAGTTTTTACGATACGAAAGGACTTCAAGTTGGGGTGGTTACTGGTGATTTTATACAGTGGGATATGAGTCTCATAGAGCAAAGGCACCATGAGGATGAAATATTGGCAGGCACAAAAATGTTCCTTAGAGGTGAATTAGTCAGGAAAGGTTATAAGTTGCCTTTTTTAGGTTTAGAATTAGAAGGTAATCTGTTGGTTAAGAAAATTAAATATAAATTACGGACAAGTGAAAGTAAAGGGAATATAACACATAATTCCGAAAGCCCTAATCCCAGTGGTCTTAGATACAGTACATTGCAAGTTTGGTAGTCCACATTTCGGGGTGGAAAAGACGTATAATATGTGTAATAAATATATTTGGAAGTATACCTGGGCAGATGTGGAAAATTTTGTGTAAATTACGGTCATATACAATACCAAGTAAACCTTTACTGAGTACATATTGATATTTTGGGGAATTTCTGTGAATCAGGGTATGGCTACAGATATTTGTTGGTAGTAATTCATGAACTGACAAGGGTAGTGAAAACTTTCCCACTAAATCATAAAACGGCAGTAGTAGTACCTAAGATTTTGTTGACTGATAATGGTGGGGAATTTGTAAATAACCTTAGACTATCTGGCAGAAGGAAAACAGGAAGCTTGTGGTTCAAGCTCGTCGCAAACAAGTCCATGGAAGGGGAGCCCCACATCCCAATCAATTCGGCTGCCACTACCGGGTGCAGGGAACACTCCGCCCCTAGGACCTGGCCGTGTCTGCTGAGCCCGTCAGCGATCACGTTTCTTTTTCCCGGAATGAACCTTGCTGTCAGAGAGATTCCGACGCTCTCCGCCCACTCTAGGATGGCTTCTGCTAGAGTGCACAGGTGTCGTGACTTCAGACCTCCCTGTTTCTTAATATATGCAACTACGGTGGCATTGTCGCACATGACCACTACCCATTTGTCTTAAATCTGGTTCTGAAGGTTTGGAGCACTTTGTGAATGGCTAGGACCTCTAGGCTGTTGATGTGGAGTTTGCGCTCCCGTTCTGACCCTGTACCCCCCCCCCCCCTTAATCTCTGACTGTAGGTGGGTTCCCCAGCCCTCCTTCAACGCGTCCATGAATAGGAGCATCTCCGGAGGGGCATCCGACAGCAGGACCCCCTGACGGAGGTTCAACTCTTCTAGCCACCAGCACAGGGTTTCTATCTTGGTTTGAGAGGGGGCTACCAGTTCCCATGGGTTCTCGACCGAGGCCCATCCATCCTTCAAATTCCATTGGACGGACCTCAGCTTCAGCCTGCCCTGAGGAACCAGTTTCTCCAGGGAGACGAGGTGGCCTATGAGTCTCTGCTACTCTCTCACCGGGAGGGGAGCACTTGCCAGGAAGGGGTTTGCTACCTCTCGCAAGTTGGATAAGTGTTCCTCCAACGGGAAGGCCCTGGCTCTTACCGTGTCCAGATCCATCCCCAAGTACACCACCCTGGTGGTGGGCTCCCGGTGTGACTTCTTCCAGTTTAGGACGATGCCTAGACGACTGCAGAGGCTCAGGAGTTCGTTCCTCTGCTCTTTCAAGAGATCCCTTGAGGAGGAAAGGAGTAGCCAACTGTCCAGGTACTGTAGAAGGAGCATCCCCTTCTTGTGGGCTCAAGCGGACACGAGGGAAGACCTGCAGTGCCGTGGACAAACCTAAGCAGAGGGTCCTGAACTGGTATGACACTCCCTCCCACCTTATGCAGAGGTACTTCCTGCTGGAGGGGTGGACTGGGATCTGAAAGTATGCATCCTTGAGATCCAGGGACAGCATGTAGTCCCCTTCCCTCAAGGCCACCAGGACAGAGCATGGGGTCTCCAACTTGAACTCTGTCTTGAGGACAAAGGTGTTTAGGATGGACAGGTCGATGACTGGTCTCCATCTCCCTGAAGCCACCAGAAAGAGGCGGCTGAAGAACCCCGGGGAGTGATCTACAATTCACTGGAGGGATCTCTTCTCTAACAGAGACAGGACCTCCAGTTGTAGTGCGTCAAAAATTAACCCAAGACACCTTGTTTCATCAACATATGGGATTCTCTGCCAGTGTATGAAGAGATGGAATCCTCTTATACAGAAAAAATGCATGGTTACCGTTTTACAAAAGCCTAAAACCATTCATCTCAGCGCACGTGACTTACATTATCAATGCATAGCTAAAGGTGGCATTCAGCCACTGCCATCCTTGTTGCTGCAAAGGATACCGAAAGATCACTAACAAAAAGGGTATAGTGTGTTATATCTGGGGGAATTATTTTGGATATATACCCCATTGATTGCTAAGGCGAACAAAGTTACACTTAAAACACTTCCTTGTGGCACTCCTTCTTGGTTGAATACATCTGACATTGTTGCTCCAACCTGGATCTGAACCTGAAATAACCTATTTTTCAAAAAGCCTTGATAAAAAGAGGCAAATTGCCTCTCAGGTGACATTCATAAAGAACACTCAGAATGCCATAGCTTCATGTTGTATTATAAGCCTACCCTAATAAAAGAAAACTGTGATGTGATCCCAACTGTTAGCAAAAGCTTCACCTATTGAAGATTACAAGTTGAGTGCATACTTCTAAAACAACACTGAGCAGGCAACACACTTACCATGTTCCAAGTATCACATCAAACGTGTGTTCACAATTTTTTCCATGATCTTACACAAACATGATGTCTTTGCAACAGGACGAAAATTTTCTGTCTTGAATGGGTCTTTCCCTGGTTTCACGAATGGCAGTAATTTTAACATCTCCTAAGCCTTAGGGAATATATGTCCTTGGTAAATTCTGTTAAGGCTTAATATGAAAAATTTTCAGGGGTATGCTTAATTACTGAATATGTAGTACTGTATCATCCAGTCCAGGAACTGACTCATTACAATTATTTATTAAATTTTCTCACTAAAAAGTAATTTATTGTTTATTCCTTGTTGTATTAAAATCAATTTCGACCTGTTCCATTAGCCTTCTTGAGCTGAATACGGCCTATCATCACTTTTCTTTGCAGAATTAGCAAAAGGATTAGCAAAGTCATTTGCCCCTAAACAGGTGTCCACTACCACAAAACCACTGATCTTGATAACTCGGGGGTGACAAGTAGTAAATTCGCCTGCTATTTTTGTAACTCCCTTCTAAACTAAAGCCAGGGTTGTTTTCGAATTTTGTGAAGATATGAAAATTGCCCGTATTTCTTTGTGAATTTTTTATTTCCATGCGAAAATGAGCTCTTGCTTTTTGAAATTCAACATGGTAATACTCACATTATCATCTGCAATATCTGGTGAAAACCAATCACATAGTTCTATAAGTTCCCTGGCATTTGTAAGTCCACAAGGGAATTGGTCGGCAGATAAATATGACTGAAGACCAGCCAGAAATATAATTGTACTCAAAAAGTCATCATCTGCACAGGGAAAGTTATAAGTCATCTATGAGCTGTATTCTTGGAGTCTTGCCCAATCAGCTTTACCAATGTTCCATTTAGATAGCCATACTATTATATGGGGCAGAAACTTGGGCACTTTAGAGGAAAGAGAAGGAGGACACTGTTGGAGAGAACTGAGATGAGGATGGTGAGATGAATTGCTGGAGTATCACTACTGGAAAGGAGAAGGAGGGAGAGTAAAGATATACCAAGAATGTAAGGTAGTATACATGTAACGTAAAGGAGAAGGCTAGGGAAGCTCGTCTGAGATACTACGGCCATGTAATAAAAGGAGGAGGTGGAACCAATCAAGAGCTAAGAACACCCCAGTGATGGGGAGGGATATGGGTGAGGTGGGACTGAGAGACAACAATGCAAGGAATAGAAACAGATGGAGAAAGTTGACTCAAGCGGTCGACCCTGCTATACAGTGGGACTAATAAGGTCAAAAGAAAAAGAAGGAGGAGGATTTGAAGCTACATTCACCATTTGAAAAAGGGTTACTGGTAAATCTATCATTTATCACTCTTCAATTAAAATCAATATGGGAGTCATCACTGCATATAGATAAATCAATTGCTGATTATGTACCTGTTTGAACGTGAAAATGTGCAGACTCCCTAGTGTTTGGGACTTCAACATTGTTACCCTTTATGAGGGAACACTGGCAACTTCCTCTTTAATTGGTGATGGTGTCACCCCACAGAGGTTTTCTACTATTCATATCTCCCAGAAACACGCAGGGACATAGTAACTGTTGAATGAGGGATTTACATTCAACAGTGGGGAAGATTTCACTAAGTGGTAGATTTTCTTTGCAAATGGATCTGCACACCTATATCACTTGCAATTATAATAGGAATGATAGGATGTATACTCTCGTGGGCTGGGACATGTATTACCACCAATCATAGTCTCCTGCAAAGCTATACATACAGGAGACACTCCTGATATGAGTAGCCTTAGTTCTTCCCATTTGGCTCTTAATCAGTTTTAATATTTTATGAACTGTAATTATAATTTTATAAAATAAAACTAAATTATTTATTAGAGAAAACGTATAACATGGTAAAATTTATGATTGTCTTGTAAAAGAGGCCCCACAAGGGTTTTCAACTTCTCGTAGAAGGTAGGGAACATTTTGTATAATTTTTCTCTTACACCTCAAAGTTTCCCTGGCCTAGGGTGCTGCATATTGATTTTTTAGCCTGGCTCTCAAGGGTAAAGGGCCCTTCCAAAATTTCTAAACCTGTTCTAGAAGAAGCAATAGTAACTAAAACTTTTTGGTAGAAGTAAATACTAGACAAGCTCATATCTATGTACAAGAATCAAGACTTTTAATACATTGTAGAAGAATCCCGTAAAAATTCGCCAGAAACTAGCAAAATAAAAAAATGGACCAAAGATGAAGAAGCCATGATTATATAAATAGGGCTCTGAATTCTAGCAGGTAAAAAGCAAAAGAGAAGCTGACTTAAGGTCAGAACTTATGAAAACATTGATGACTTACAACTACAGCCTATTCATAGCAAGATTTTTGCTGCCAAAATGAACATCAGACATCCGAGACCATGGACATATATGCTGACTGTCTCAACACATCTTGACTGACATTTTGAGAATAAGCAAGATGTATGCAAGAATGGTTATCATGAATGCTGACACCATAGAAGATGACCAGAATGGAAACTTTTGACTGGCCTCAATGTCTACAAAAGATTATCAAACAAGGTCCAAAGATGGCTGAACCACTTTATGCAAGAATCACAGTGAGCAATGGAAATGCCATGGCTTCCCACTTCCAGAAAATTCAAGCAAGAGGTATCTCATAACTAGGTAACAGTTTATATCAACAAAATAGACGAACTTCCGTGCAAATCACGCTATCAAATACCGCACTTTTATCAATTAGGAAGGAAGCAAGAGTTGATTACTAAGCTTTTGCCTATGAATCCCTCAGTGAATGATATCTTCAAGGTGGTATAAAGTACCATACAGCCTAAATTCCAGTCTGCAAAAGTGTTCACATAACAATACCTTATGGGTATATCCATCCATTCTCTCTTTCTCTAAAAGAGGGATTACGACATCACCTACACATTATTTTAGATAGGAAAAGCCATTCCATAGAAGCCACTAGATACAGAAGTGATACCAAAAGGAAAATAACATGGAAGAGTTAGGGGTGAAAGGGGCCACAGTTAAAAAATATCAAAAGCAAGCAAAATGCAAAGACAAGATCTAGGTCAGTCAGTCAAAGTCAAGATGGAAATATCTTGCTTAAGGATGACTTAAAAGATAGTGACTGGACTTTTTTAAGAATCTTTTAAACACAAAATGGGAGGGGATTGGGGGAAGTGGAGATGGCGGAGGGGTAGGGTTGGAGTTACAATCTATAAAAGTAAAATAAGGCTACCAGTCAAAGGAAGAATGACAAAGCACCAGGTCCATCAGTATTACAAAGTGAAACGTGGAATGTACTACTGTATACTACTGTACTTGGTACCACAGAGGAAAAATGGCTGTTGAAACTGTTAAGGGTAATTTGTGAACAGGATATAAGTCTAATGACTGGGAAGAAAGTCTGATGTTTAAACAGAAGAGAGACATCATGGAGTGTGATAAGTATAAAAGAAGCACACTAACAAGACATTTGTTAAAGGTTTTAGATACGATACATAATGAAAAATTTAAGGAAATTGTGAAGATTTGTACAAAAGTAGTTTTATTAGAAAGGTACAATTGATGATGTCTTCATAATAAGAAAGATATAGGAAAAGTGACTGGAGGGTATTTGGAAGCTCTGCTGAATATTTACAGACCTAAAGAAAGCATCTGGTAGGTAGTGCTTTGGTGTTTAAGAGAAACTGCCAGAAAAGTTAGTTAGGTCGGGTGAATTTATGTATGAAAAGGACAGAGACAGCAAAACAGAAACGTTTTGAATTAAGAGATGGTTTAAGCGCAACTTCTGTTGTACTGGTTACGGTTGTAGAAAGAGTATTGATTAAGAGTGAAAATCTATGGGAAATGTTCTATGCAGATGATCTGGGGATTATGATAGAGGCTGAAGAAGAGAAAGCTATGAGAAGGATGGGAATCTCTTCAATGGGGTGGTATGAAGGTATATGTGGGTAAAAGTTTTATTCCTCTGATCACTAAGTAGGAAGGGGGTTGTTTATTTGTAAAAGTAGTAGTCTCAATTGAAATAGGCACGGGGTTCCAGACAGGTTCAAATTTAAGCTATGGAGAGGGAGCAAAGCTGAGGTTGAAATGGGATCAAAGTAGCTTGGAAGAAATGGGAGGGAGGTGGCAAGGGTAGTGCATCACAAAAGTATGTCAAATAAATTGAAAATAAAGATCTATTTCACGTTAATTCGACCAGCGATGATATATGATTCAGGAACATGGCATTAAGAATGAAAGAGTAACAGAAAATGGAACAAAAGCACATGAGGATACTTGAGAGGCTGAAAAATGATGAGGTTAGTAAAAGCACAAGGCTGGTCAAGATTAACAATCTGATAAGACACTCAAGACAGAGTGAGAAGCAAGGAGTGAACAGGGAGGGCTTGGGTGGAACCTGTTAGGGGTAGAAGGTCAAAACGGAGGTTTAAGGAATAGGAGTGATAAAATGCAGGAGGATTTGGAGAAGTAAGGTTTAGTGAAGGAAGATGCATTTGACAGGAATGGCTGAAGACACATCAAGGCAACTAACCCCATACATAGGGATAATAGTGGAGATGAAGACAATGACCTAGTCTCATCTTCTGAATGGTGAAATGCATTTAAAAACCACAGTTTGTACTTGTATAACCATGAAACTGTAAAACATATATAATGATCACTTGTACATGCTCTGTAAAACAACACAATGCCCACTAAAAACTTGCCAATGACAGGAATGACAGGAGGAAAGAGAAGTTGGGTGACAAAAAATACTTTTAAGAAATACATCAGTTCTGCAAGGAAACTGATGGACAACTGACTTTTGGCTACAGGTACTCTGTTACACTGCATAATGTGAATTTTTATTAACTCATTTTGCAACATATAACAGGCAAGTTGGTGCTAAACTGCATATTTTCTCTGCCACCTGCATCTGCATCTGAAAACAATAGTGTGTGTGCTTTTGTGTTGACATAGCTATTACATTTTTCTCTTATTCTAACATACCTGATTATGGTTGAAATCATCTTCACTCATTGCAAGAGGTGTAAGCAGCTCTCCAACTGGAGCAGTTATGCTGATGTTAAATGTTCGTCCTGCAGTTAATATGTCAAACACTGCAGGCTGAGTGGTATCATTAAAATCAACTCCAAGGGTACCATACACAGTTGTATCTGGGTTTAGAACTGCAATGCTTGCAAATTCATGTAATGACATTCCTGGTGCTAATTTCTGCTTCCCCAAACTGATGTCTCGAATTTCTTCACTGCCACTGTTAGTGAATGTAAGTTCAACTGATGTCATACACGGAGAATAAAGGTGAGGTGAACGAGTGAAACGAGCAGAAACAGTCAAACCTCCGCTACTTATTCTGTTCAAAAGTTCAAATGTTATTGTTGGAACATATTTTGCTGAGGCTGGCTGAATGGAGGCACCTGGAGGTAATATTTGTGGTTGAACTGAAGGTGTGGGAGTCAGAAGACCCCCCAGAGAAGGTGTAAGAAGCGGTGTGTCCACAGAAGGTGGAGAATCATCTAAATCTAGCAAAAGATCTAAATTACTTCTGTTTCCACCTGAAGCTGAGCTCTCATTTTTTCTGAGAATTTTGCCTTTAAAAACTTTTGTCTTCACCTTCCCATCAAAGGAATCCTCTGACTCTTCTTTACTTGAAGACTCACAACTAGAAGATTCAGATGATGATGATGTTGAATCGGACTCCTCAGTTTCAGAAGAATCTTTCTGTTTTTCAATTTTTCCTGAACTGTTTGATCTCCTTTTGAATTGTGAATGCTCCTCATTATCATCCTCATCACTTTCAGGTTCACTTTCATCAGAGCTACTTTCTTCAGTGTCACTGTCAGTAGTATCCTCATCGCTATCACTCTCAGATCCACTGCTGCTTTCTTCACTCTCATCTTCTGGTGAACTCTCCTCATCCGAGTAAAATGATTTTATTTTTTGAGTTTTATTTCTTTTTTGATGTGCAGGTTTGTGGCTCTCCTGTGTAAATACAGCTGTTACCTCCACATTGCGTAAACTAGGATCAGGAGCTTCTTCTGGAAACACAGGCAAGTCCTGGTATCCTGTTGCTCGAGCATTGATCAAGTGGGAGAGCGTACTAAGCTGAAACTGGTCACGATCTTAAAAGAAACAATAAATATCTATAACAATGTCTACAAGTACTGTACTGTTGATATGTATAGTATTATCAATCATTTTCTAATTTTTCAACTACTAAATCACAATCTGTGTCCTAGTTGAATATTACATTATATACTACAGATTCAAAATAAAACAATTACCTTTGAAGCTGGACTGTTGCAATGGTGGAGGTTTTGTTGCTAGAAATATCTTCTTTGCATGTTTTGTGAGTTTGTTATCTTCATGGCCTTGAGGAGGGAAGACAAGTGCCCGAGTAAATCTTGCACGATCACGAATGTCATAGTTAGTATCGTACTTGGCAAGATTATATACGTACTGACATAACAAACGTGTCTGCTTTGGATTAGTCAAGAACAACTTTGTTGCTAGTGTTAGTATCTGCAGTTTCACAATGTCATCCTAAAAATAAAAGAAAATAGAAATGTTTACCACAGATGAAGGATATCACCTCATTTCAATAAAAAATATGTTAACAGAAAAACAGCATTCTCAGTCATGAAATTAGTTAGTTGCAATTTACCTAAAAACAAAAGTAAAATACCTGTACGTAAAACACAACTGTTCAGAAGAGACCAACCCCAAGCCTAATTAAGACAAAAGCTGGCCAGAATCACCATTTACCTTTTTCAGAAACTATGATCTGGTTAAATGTAAAGTACATCACACTAATATCCTGATACTGGGGCTCTTATACGACAACATTGGGAGAGTTGTTGCAGCAATAGGTCAACGCTAACAAGCACAACCATCCAATCTTCAGCAGTATAATTACCAAATATGAATATTATATATATATATATATATATATATATATATATATATATATATATATATATATATATATGCAGTATTCCTATTTTTTCTTTGGTCTTCTGTACTAGTAAAAGAACTATCCAGAGTGGTCTTAGAGCAGAACCTTGAGGGTTCAGCATGGCTAGAACCTAACCAATTGCCATGTTGATTACTGTGTTCTGCGTGGGTCCCAACATAAGGCGCTGAATATCTGGCTAGAATCAATGGTGATTGTGGCTATACGTTACTTACTTGGTTCCTCAGGAACGATCTAACCTCTACAAGCTAAACCCTCAAAATCACACATATTATGGTATTCATTTACAAATAATAACCCGCAAAATCACACTATATATAGGGTGGGCCAAAAGTAGCCTCACAGTTACTTCATGAACTGTTTCTCATTCAAAGTACTCTTCAATAGAAAATTAATACTGTGCCATTAATACATGCTACTTATTTTTATCCTTTTCATGTCACTCATTCTTAAATATGCCACTTATTCATGTCTGAAAAATTTTATGCGTTTAACAAATTATTTTTTATTCTGTTTTAACTGTGAGGCTACTTTTGGCCCACCCTGTATTATGGTATTCATTTACAAATAATAATGAAGTAATAGTTATTCTGTACTGGATGTGGCCAGCCAGACAAATAATGAGTGTGAAAATTGAATTACTGTAGATCAAATTTTTGGCTAACCTAAACAAATAAATATATATAAAGTTAGATGATCTAGTAAGTTATACAGAATAGCAAAAATTAAACTTACACCTTCCCAATATAACAAAATTCATAAATGACAAACGTTTTTATTTCATCAGCTCTTTAATTAAATGAAAATTTTTGCAAAAAGCATCGTACTACCACACATACAGTAGTCGGTCCTTTGTTAGTTAATGGTGATGTGGTTTTATAGCGCTTGTCTAGCGCCATAAAATCAGCTATTTATGGCACCATAACGCTCCTCGTTCCACTTCAATAATAAAGAGTTATGGCACTATAACAAACCCAACAGAGGCGCCATTAACTGGTTATCGGGGCCATAAGTGTCATTAATCGCCAAGTTTCGGTTAATTGTGGTTTTCACTTATCAGCACCCTGCTGAGGTTATTGGAGGGGGTCCCCTTCTTGACAGTGTGATGATAACCAAAAACTGCTGATAACCGAAAATCAGAGATAATAGCACTGATCCCAGTCATCGGTGCCCAAAATCCAGGGTTTGGTGGCACTATTAGGGGCGATTGGCATCGACAATTATATATATATATATATATATATATATATATATATATATATATATATATATATATATATATATATATCAATATATATTACAGTAGTACCTCGAGATACAAAATTAATCCGTTCCGAGGCGCCCTTCGTATCATGAGGTTTTCGTATCTTGGACCACATTTTACATGTAAAATGGTTAATCCGTTCCAAGCCCTCCAAAAACACCCCAGTAGATTTCATAATAAAGCTAAATTGACCTATAAACAATGAAATACTACAACAATTTGGACCATTCAATACCTAAATTAATAAAAAAATACAAAATATAACCTGCAAATAAAGTGTATATTAGTGTACATGGTAACAAGAAATATACTGTACATAAAATGTGGAAGGTTACTTTTCGAGTGAGGCTATGTACATACATAACTATCCAAGGAAGATTGCTTCTGCCTACTTTTCACAATGTTCCTGTGTGAGCCTTTTCGGGGGGTGTCTTCTACAAATGATTGCACTTTATGAAAAGCGGCAGAAAAATCCGCAAATGAGTGAGTCTGTGAATCTGGAAAACTCGAATACTGTATAGATATATCTATATGTGAGTGGTTCTTTATTTATGTATGTATGTAATATGTATGTATATGTATATGTATGTATATATAATATAGATATATATATATATTATATATATATATATAATATATATATATATAGATATAATTCTATATATATATATATTAGAATATATTATATATCTATATATATATATATATATATATATATATATATATATATATATATATATATATATATATATATATATATATATATATATATATATATATATATATATGTTATATCACATTACCGTGATTCATATACATATATCAAGCTACAAATGTCCTTTAATATCTAATTCCCTATACCCCGGAATTAATATATTTTCATATATGTTTAACCGAGGGGGAATTATTAAGCAATAATAGAATTGCCGGCAGACAGGCGCAAACCATCGACCTCTCAATTCCAGGACTGGCAGTGAAGCCTTAGCCAACCCCGCCACCGCAAGAGATATAAGTTTATGCCGCCTCCCATCCCAAATACCTGCCGCGATCATGTATTTTTTTGTTTTGGAGACTGCATCAAGCCCATCTCGTCCTCGGTAGCGTGGTAGTGCTTTTGCCCGAACGTAGTCATTATATAAGTCATATCACATTACCGTGATTCATATACATATATCGAGCTACAAATGTCCTTAATATCTAATTCACTCTACCCCGGAATTAATATATTTTCTTATATGTTTAACCGAGGGGGAATTTATTAAGCGATAATAGAATTGGCGGCCGACAGGGGCAAACCATCGACCTCTAAATTCCAGGACTGGCAGTGCAGCCTTAGCAACCCCGTCACCGCAAGAGATATAAGTTTATGCCGCCTCCCATCTCAAATACGCTGCTGCGCTCAGGTATTTTTTTGTTTTGGAGACTGCATCAAGCCCATCTCGTAGAGCGAATTAGATATTAAAGGACATTTCTGGGCTTAACCTGTGTCGCCCTGTGAAATGGTTCCTTTGATACTATTTCTTAATAAATATTGCTATTCATCCTAGAGAAAAAAGAAATAATATAATGCCAAGATAAATGGCTCGCTCACCTCTAATAGAAGTGTCGGTATAGTAAGGAGCGAGTGGAATCACTACCAGAGGTCCCTTGCCATTTAGCTTCTTCCTTCGACAAAACCCTGAACTACGGAGGAGCCGTGCTACAGCTCCCGGTCTACTACTACTGTGAGCGCCTCCGACGCCTGTGACGTCATTCCTTTGATAGCGCGCATTACCACCACGTTACTTTTTTCTGTGCTGTGTAACCGCTTATTTCTGGATTTACCATAGGTATTTCAAGATGTCTTCAGCTTCTGCTTCTAAGTTAACCCTCTTACGCCGGAGCCCTAAAAATCAAAACGTCTCCCGTATGCCGGGCCTGGTTTGGAGTGAGCGCGGAAGTGGAAAAAATAATTTTTTCAAAAAATTACAGCGCGCGTACTTTTGAAGATTAAGAGTTCATTTTTGGCTCCTTTTTTGTCATTGCCTGAAGTTTAGAATGCAACCATCAGAAATGAAATAATATCATTATCATATGTAAATAATGCGATATATGGTAGCGAAAAAAAAAAATTCATACATAATTGTATTCAAATCACGCTGTGCAGAAAACGGTCAAAGCTAACCAGTTACTTTTTTTTGCGTTGTATTGTACACTAAATTGCGATCATTTTGATATATAATACATTGTAAAACAATAAAAGCAACACCGGAAAAATATTATCACAAAATGATGTACGAATTCGTAACGAGCGGACGTAAAAAAATGTTATTTTCAAAAATTCACCGTAATTCTAAATAATGTTCTAGAGACTTCCAATTTGTTTCAAAATTAAGACAAATGATTGAATATTACGATACTGTAAGAGTTTTAGATTAGAATTGCAGATTCGACCATTTCGGACGAGTTAAATTTGACCGAATGTAGAAATTTTAATATATATATTTTTTTATATGGACATATTTCGAAGATGGAAAAAGCTACAACCTCAATTATTTTTTATTGTATTCTTCCATGAATTTGCGCACATTTTGATATATGAAACTCTATAAAAAGGCTAATATGAAAAGGAGCAAATATTAGGATAATGCCATGTACGTATTTCGGAGACTTGCGGCCGCGAATCGGCGCGCGGAGTGAAGGTAAATATATTTTTCAAAATTCACCATAAATCACATATTGTTTTTAGAGACTTCAAATTTGTTTCAAAAATGAAGAAAAATGACAGAATATACTAGGCCGTAGAGTTTTAGCTTACAATTGCGTTTTTCAACTATTTCGGTAGAGTCAAATTTGACCGAACGTGGTTTTTTTTCTATTTATCGTGATTTATATGCAAATATTTCGAAAAAGAGAAAAAGCTACAACCTTCAATCATTTTTAGTTGTATTCTACATGAAATTACGCACATTTTCATATATAAAACTTTATGTAACAGCTAATTTTAAATGGTGCAAACATTTCGACAATCGCACAAAAAAATTCTGATTTTTTCGGAAGTTACCGCGCGAACGTAATGTTTTTTTTTTTCATAAATTCACCATAAATCGAAAAAATATTGTGCTAGAGACTTACAAGTCGTTGCAAAATGAAGGTAAATGATTGAATATTACTAGAATATAAGAGTTTTAAGCTTACAATTGCGTTTTTCGACCATTTCGGTAGAGTCAAAGTTGACCGAAAGTTGAAATTTTTGCACTTAACGTTATTTATATGAAATATTTCCAAAACTGATAAAAGCTACAACCATGGGTTGTTTTTTGTTGTATTGTGCAGGAAATTGCGCACATTTACATATATAAAACTTTATGTAACGGCAAACTTTAAAAGGGTGCAAACATTAGGACAATCGCACGAAAAAATTTATCGGAAGAGTTATCGCACGAACGTAAGGAAAAAGTTTTTTCATAAATTCACCATAAATCGAAATATTGTGCTAGAGACGTCCAATTTGTTGCAAAATGAAGGCAAATGATTGAATATTACTATAATGTAAGAGTTTTAGCTTACAATTGCGTTTCTCGACCATTTCTGTAGAGTCAAAGTTGACTGAAGGTTGAAATTTTTGCACTTATCGTTATTTATATGTAAAATATTTCAAACTGATAAAAGCTACAATCATGAGTATTTTTTAGTTGTATTGTGCATGAAATTGCGCACATTTTCATATATAATACTTCATGTAAAGGATAATTTAAAATGGTGCAATAATTATGTCAAAGTGACGAAATAATTTCCGAGATGTGTCACTGATACTTTTAGTGCGATAAGAAAGAAATTCGCGCTTGCGCGCCATGCGTAACGATTGTAAACAAAACAACGCCTTGATCCGTGAACTCCCAGCATCCCCCAAGGCGCGTGATACAAAAGTTTTCGGCTGGTAGGCCTATAAGTATTTTTCCGCGAATTTTTAAAAAAACTTTTTTGAGCCGACGTATGATACGTCCAATCGGCATACGGGAGACATTTTGACTCGACGTTTAATACGTCCAATCGGCGTAAGAGGGTTAAGTACTGTTTGGGGTTACTGATCTCATTTTATGATGATCTTCGTGTTTTTTATATATTCGGAGCCTTATCGGCCGGTATGCCCCTCGACCGCAAGGCGGTACGGGTTCTCTCTTTCGGTCTCCCATACCGTTAGGGATTTCCCTTCTCACAGTACTATAGATATGGTTACTTACACATAGTCTCCATATCCTTTATGCAGTTAGCTTATTAGTTGGGCCTACACAGGGCACGCTCCGACCGCACGTTTCGGACCTTACCTAGCTACGCCTTACGTTGTTAGGAGTTTTTATCAGTCATGGTTTTGAGAGTCATATCATTTTATTTATTCTGATGTTCTCTCTTACCTTCTCTAGTTCCTGATTACCATTATCTTATAGTAGGTACTAGGTTGGGCTAACATACACCATGCTTCGGTATGGCGATTAGCTTACCCTGTTATCACTGTTTTTACCGTTAGGTTAGGCTTTCATATCCCAATTGTCGATTGGTGCTTAGCCTGCCCCCCATTTTCTTGAACTAGAGGTTAGATTAGGCTAACTTACCCCTTTCTTCGGATCGCCGATTAGCCTATTCTTTCTGATTGCTTAGCTTCGTGTTCCCCGTGTTAGCCTAGCTTTAAGATATCGCTTTAATTTTATTATTTTGATTGATTTAATTTTATTATAAGTAATCCTATATATATCAGTGATATTGATGTTGTTCCGACGGTTCTTCCCCACCTCGTGTTTATCACCTGGCTGGGAAGACCACTGGTCGATCGCGGTGAGCCACCCGGTTACAGGGTCCTCCACCCGTCCCCTCCATTCCCCCCTCCATACATTGCCATCCACGTCGATGGGTGATGACTCGTTTCTCACAGCTAGCGTCCGAGTCTGCATGAGAGGGGGTGACTCATGGGGCTGGTGGGGAGCTCCCCCCTACTGGTGTTCTCACTCGTCATGTGTCTCGGGGGCTCGGGACCTTCTCCCCCTACTTCTCTGTCCTTAACTGGCCAATCAGGGGGAGGGTTCCCCTACCCCACGTACTTCCCTACCCTTTCCCCCCCAGTTCAGTCCGGCAGGTGTCTATCCGCCGCTACCGAACATAGAGAGGGGGGAGGGGACCACTGGGTGCCTATCCATTTAGGATAGTTCACACGAGCACTTACTGATATAATGGGGTTTTTCTTTTATTTTATTTTATTTTAGAACCTTTTGCGTTACTCCGGGGGGGTTTTTAATTTCTGCCTCCTGCCCTATCCCTTGCTTCGTTAGAAGTTTGACATTGCTCACTCAATATTATTAACTCCGGGCCCTACGGAGTTTATTTTACCCATAACAAGTGAGCCTAGGCGGAGGCAGAGATTTTCTTCCCCCCTTGTAACTTTTCTTCGTATTATTCTTACGGAGCGAGCATTAGAGCCTACTCCGGCATTCTTTTGCATGCCACTTATACGTAGAACTCTATCCGTCGGTCCTACTCCGGCACCCATGGATATTTTGCATATTATACCACCGGAGGTTGTCATTGGTACTCATGTATCCTTTGACTTACAGATGTTGTGCTGCCAGGAGATTGGGTGCAATGCCGTCCTCCAAGACCCATACGGCCATATAGTATGCCGCTCTCATGCAGGATGTGCGGTGAAGGTGGAGGATTTTATAGTTTGGCACCACGAAGCCTGCCAAACTTGCTACTTACTAGTAGGCGATGCCTCACTAGTAGTAAGTTTTCTTAGCACTTTCTTCATTCATTCATCACCTGGCATACTTGTTATTATTATATACCTTTCGCATATGGGACACATATTCATATGGTCTCAACATAACAGACATTCCTCCCCTATCCTCTTCCTAACTCTAGACCTTTCTTACAGGGGTTTGACGAGGAGAAGAAGAAGGCTTTGTCTACTCTCAAAGCATGGGTAGGGGGATTTGGCCGGAATTCGAAGGGCCACCCCTACATTCTTACCCAGGACATGGCGGACCTGGTATTCCCCGGAGCCAAGAAAAGATCAGTGGTGGACCCGATAGCGGCCGCCCCTTTACTGGCCGACCTCCAGGTCATGATCTCCCTTCAGGATGGGGATTTCCCAGAAGACGTAGCCGAAGACGTCGCGGCAATGAACCTCGACGTCGAACCCATGGCTATAGACTCCATGGGTACAGGTAAGGGTGTAGTAGGGGCAGTTCCTGTGGGTTCTCAGGGCCCTATCCTGAGTTCCCTTTCTCCATCACCTTCCACTGATCCTTCTTCTTCCACTTCTTTCCGGGGCTTCACTGAAGACCAGCGGTCTGTCCGTCCTAAGGTTGCTTCAGTGATCCCCAAGGCTAAGTCGACCGAGGAGAAACTTAAAAAGTCTCTCCCCAAGAAATCGGTCATCTTAGCTGACACTGTAACTCCGGCTCACCACCCCGGAACAGTTAGGTCAAGGGCGGCCTCTTCGTCTGTGTCGAGGTCCCCCAAACGTAAATCCCGTAAGGATCGGGCTCAAGTCCCTCCTTTTGATCCCGAATCCTTTTCGGCAAACATTCTGGAGCAGGTGGGAGTGATCCGTTTAGGGGCATTGGTTGACAACAAGGGTCTGCTCGGTGCTCCTCCGCTCTCCAGTTCTGTTACGTCTTCCGGCCAGTCGATCCAATCGCTGGGGGAACGGTTGGCTGCTCAGGAGAATGCCATCGCCGGGATTCAAACCTCGATTGCGGCAGGTTCTCCTCTAGCTGTGCCACCTTCTCCTCTTCCAATGCCAGATTCCAGCCAACTGCCGGAATTCAAGGCGGCCAACCCTTGGAGGATTGCTTCGTATGCCACGTTTGTCAACGGAATGTTGACCATCGATGGCATAGGAACTCGAAGGCGTGAGGACTTCGAGTTCCACCCCAGGGACCTTCAACCACCATTCATTGGCTACGTCCGGCTAACGGAAGCAGCAATGATGAGAGAAGACAAAGTTCCCAAGGAAACAGTGATCCTTCCGAGGGAACAGGCACAGCAGACTCTAATGAGAAGTCTGGAGGAATGGGGGTGTGAAAATACCCGCATCACAGCCTTTAGAAGTCCCTTCACCATTTTCACTCCGGTAGAAGGGACTCCGCTACCACTTACCCTTAAGGTAGTGGAAGCAACCTTTCAGGCCGCCCTGAAAGACGAGCCCCTGCCTCAACTACGAGAGACAGAACCCACCTCTCTCCTACTCCCAGGCTCCGAGACGTACTTCGAGGGGGCAGTTCCTACTTTCTCAGTAGGAAAACTCAAGGCGGACTGTGCCACCACTCTCTTTAGTGAGAGGCTTCCTAGGTTGTCAGACTCCCTCATCCAGACGGAGTACGACGCCCGGACTAGGCTCGCAAGATCCCTTTCCTCCATTACTATGGCGGAGATGACGGCTCTTGTATACCAACAAGAGCCGTTGTTTAAAGTTTTGGCTAAAGGTCTGCTGCACACCATGCAGTGTGACCTTTACGACTTCCTCATAGCCAGGAGGAATTGTAGGAAGCACGTTCTGGCGGAAGCTACTATCCGCCATGAACCGAACAAGCTGATTGCTTCCTCAATTTGGGGAACGGACCTCTTCCCAGCACCAGTGGTGGCAGAAGTCCTTCATGAGGCTTCAAAGGTCAACCAGTGCCTCAAAGTCAGGTGGGGACTAGTAGCAAAGCGGAGGCAGGAATCTTCTGGTCCTAACCAAAGGATCAAGAAGAAACCAAGGAAGTTCTCTCCCTTCCAGCCTTCTCAGCAGACGTTGGTTCAGGCAGTCCCAACATCACAAGGACAACCATCGTCGAAGGGTCAGCAACAATACCTTGTCCTGACCCCTTAGTCCCAGCAACCCCAACCCTCTACTTCCTTTGCTGTCTCGCCAGCCTATAACTCCAACTATGAAAGCCAGAACTTTCAGGCCTTCAATAGGTTTGCGAGAGGTAGCAGAGCAAGAGGTGCCTCTCGATTCAGAGGGTCCGACAGGGCTGCAAACAGAGGAATGGGGTTTCCGAGGAGCAAGAGGTGGCCGCCCCTCGGCAAACCAGCAGTGAGAGTCCCAAGGTAGGAGGGAGACTGTACCTCTTCCGCCAGCGGTGGGGGTTCAGCCCTTGGGCTCAAAGTATAGTGACAAAAGGCCTAGGTTGGAGTTGGCTAGAGGGCCCTCCTCCAACCAACAGATTCTATCAAGCACCAACAACGGAATTGGTAGAGTATACCCAAGCCCTCCTTCTCAAAGGAGTAGTCTCAAGAGTCAACAATTTAAAATTTCAAGGACACTTGTTCAGCGTGCCAAAGAAAGACTTGAAAAACCGAAGAATCATCTTAGACTTGTCCCATCTGAACTTATACATTGATTGCGACAAGTTCAGGATGCTGACCGTTTCGCAGGTACGGACCTTACTTCCCCGTGGGCCGTCACAACTCTATAGATCTTACAGATGCCTACTATCATGTTCCCATAGCCAGACACTTCCGTCCGTTCCTAGGCTTCAAACTAGGCAACAGATCCTACTCCTTCAAAGTAATGCCATTCGGGCTCAACATAGCCCCCAGGATCTTCACCAAATTGGCGGAAGCAGTAGTGCAAGAATTGAATTGAATTTATAAATTTTGTGGCCATTTGCCACGCGCCGGAGCCAAAGGCCATTCAGCGCATATATATCAACAAGATATATTTACTAAAAAAGGTATACATAATTAATCCAAATTATTAAAATAAACTTCATATTAAAAATTACTCAAATTAAATAGCATTAAAACAAATGGATTTCCTTAAGAAATTTAAAAATCTCTTCTACGGGAGCACCCTCTCCTAAAATATCTGAACAAAGGTTGTTGGTGAAACCAAACCGACGTCTATGATTAAAATAAAGAGGACAGTCAACAAATATATGCCTCACTGTAATGCCAACATTACAATTGGAGCATTGAGGAACCTGCCTCTCTGCTCCACTAGTTAAAAGATACCGGTGAGTTAAAAAAGTATGCCCTATACGCAGGCGTGTTAAAACTATACTAGATCTTCTATCCATCCCAACAGAAGGTGACCAGGGATGAACAGAATGGTCTGATCGATTTCAGCTTTAAATTACTATTCAAGTTGGACCAGTGATTCTGCCACTTAGTCCTACAAAATGATTTAATAAAAAGTTTAAAATCTTCACAGGGAACCCTCACAGAGTGGGAAGCCCGGGAGGAAGCTGCCTGCTTAGCGGCTGTATCAGCCAGCTTGTTACCACGAATTCCCACATGCGAGGGAACCCAACAAAACTTCACACCGATGCGTTTTCGAGAACGCAGGAGGACCAGCCAATCCTGCACCTCTTGGACGAGTTGATTAGATGGCGTCAACTTCTGGAGTGCAGCTAGGGAACTCTGGGAATCACAATAAATAATATAAGAGTCCCCAGTGCTACCTGTACTAAAAATAAATTTTCAAAACGCTAAAAATAGCAAAATCTCTGCATTAAAAATTGAGAATTTAATAGGGAGGCTTTTTGTAATTGTTCTCTCACCGACGATGACAGAACATCCAACTCCATTTGCTGATTTTGATCCATCTGTATATACAGCAATCGAGTTACTATGCTCAGAAACATGGGCCAAGAAGCTACTTTTAAGCTGAACACTTGAGCTGATCTTTTTGTTGTCTCTAACTTGGCAAATATCTAAAGGAGGCCTACACCAAGGAGGGAATTTTGAAAATGTAGTTTCCATAACCAGTGGAGAATAAGGCCTACCTCTCTCGCACTTATGTTTAATCTAACTTCAACAAGGGGCTTAGGCAATGTAGGTTTAGTTGGTGCTCTGTCAACAGGATGTTTTATATACTTAAAATTTGGATTAGATTGAGAGGTTAGTGCTCTTGACAAATATCGGAGACCTTGTCCTCCCTCCGAATGAAAAGAGGAAGAAAACCAGAGTCTACAAAAGGCTCTCAACAGGAGACGTTTTAAAAGCACCTGTACAAATACGCAATGCCATATTGTGTACTACATCCAGCTTACCTAACAAGGTCTTACATGCAGAGCCATAAACCTGAGATCCATAATCAATCTTACTCAAGCATAGTGCCTGATAAATTCTTAATAAAGTAGTACGGTCTGCTCCAAAATTCAGGTTACTAACAACTTTAAGAATATTGCACCGCTGTTTAACATTTACTACAGTCTCATTTATATGTTCAGCAAAAGTCAATTTTTTGCCAAAAATAATTCCTAAATATTTGCCTTTATCTTCATAAAGCAAGATAGAACCTTCTAAAAATAAGGTTGGAATCTCTTCCCTTCTTCGTGTTCTGGCAAAAACGTATAGCTTTAGTTTTTTCTGCAGAAAATTTGAAACCTTTACTATTAGCCCAGGAAGTAGCAGCATTAATTGCAAACTGAATTTTAGTACAAGCTTCAACTGCAGTAGCTCTACTACAGACGATAACAATTTATCATCCGCGAATGCTTGACCAGTTACTCCAACAGGGAGATGTTCAAGTAAACCATTAATGGCAATATTGAAAAAGGTTGGACTAAGCACACTCCCTTGTGGAATGCCTTCTTCCTGAAGATACTCTGATGAGAAGGTAGAGCCAATTCTAACTTTAAGGTACCGGTCAGACAGGAAGTCTTTGGCAAAATTAAACATATTGCCACCAATACGCCATTCAACCAGCTGCATTAAAATACCAACCCTCCAAGTAGTATCAAATGCTTTTTCCAGATCAAAGAACACGGCAATTGTTTGATTTTGGACTGCAAAAGCATTCTGAATCTCACGTGTGAGACATAATAAGGGATCCAATGTACTTCTATTCTTGCGAAAGCCAAATTGCCTCTTCGACAACAGGTTCTTTGTTTCTAATAACCATATCAGACGAAAAATTCACCATTCGTTCATAAATCTTGAAGACACAGCTGGTAAGAGCAATAGGCCTATAACTTTGGGATGACTAGGGTCCTTTCCGGGTTTTAAAAAAGGAACTATAACAGAGTTTTTCCACAACTTATATGAAGTCCCTGAGCACCAGAATTCGTTTAAAACATCGACAAAGAATTTTTTTTGACTCCAGAGGTAAGTGAGAAAATCATTGCATAAATAATATCATCTTCTCCAGGTGATGTTGGAGAGGACAAAGATAAGGCATATTCGAATTCGACAATACTAAATGGAAGGTTATATGCCTCAGAAGCAAACAAACAGGCGGATTAACTATAATCATGTTTCTATTGCGAAATTCAGGGGAGTAGTGACTGGGGCTGAAATGCTTGAAAAGTGCCTAGCAAAGGCCTCTGCCACCTCTCTTGCATCCGATATAACTACCAAGTTGATTTCAAAATAGGTAAAGGAGCAGGGGAAAATTTCCCTAGTAATTTACGGATTCTATCCCAAACCAGAGAAAGTGGCGAGTTATACTTTAATTTCTGATATGTACTTGATGAAGGATTCCCTCCTTGCTTCTTTAAAGACTTGCTTTTGTTTTGTGTATATATTATTCTATTAACTAGACAGGACGCCTTCGATATCGCTTGTAACTGGCTCTTGCAATTTTCCTACTCAAGGCACATTTACTATTCCACCAAGGTACCAGTGGACGACGGGGTTTTCCCTGATGTTTTAGGAATTGACATCATTGCCCCTCCAATCATTATACTAGCGAGATATTCGTAGGCAGCTGAGGGGCAAGGAAATTCATTGGCCTTACGATTGACTTTGGTAGATTTTTCATACAGCTGCCAATCTGCCTCCTTTATCTTCCACTTGGGTAAAGATGGGGAGGGTGTATTTTGTACATACTTAAGATGGATGGGATAGTGGTCTGCTCCCATAGAGATTTTCATCCACTGACCACTTATAGTCCTGAATCGTAATGACGACGAACATATTGTAAGATCAATTGCTGAACTAGAGTTATGGGTTACATCAAACCTTGTAGGAGAACCGTCGTTCATGTTAAAACTACATCATTGCAATCTATTAATCTTTCAATTATAAGACCACAGTGATCACACCTACCTTCCCCCCACAAAGTATGTTTTGCATTAAAATCCCCCATCAGAATGAAAGGTTGAGGTAGTTGGTCTAAAAGTGATGCAAATCTTCAACCTCTAATTGGTCTTGGATTGCCAGCTCTGTCCCACCAATCGAGTTTCTAGGCCAGGTTCTAGATAAAGAGAGCACAGAGTGACCCATTTATGATGAAAATCTGTGTTGCACAAGCTTGCAGTATGGAGTCTAATTGATAACTTTTTGTGGTAATGACTTGGCCGCAATAATACATGCACCACCATGAGAACGTTCACCTACAGGTGGTGGCCAGATCTGTGAAAAATAAAGTTTTGTCCACAATTAGGAGAAACATTACCAACCTTTAGTCTCTTGCAAACAAAGGGCAGCTAAATTATGCTCCTTGAAAAGGACCCGGACCTGTTCTCTGTTTGAATGGAAACCTCGTATGTTTCCACTGACATAGAGCCATTATTTACTATTAGATTTTTTTTTTGATTTTTTTTTTTTTTTTTTTTTTTTTTTTTTTTTTTTTTTTTTTTTTTGACTTGGATTGGGCTGGTCTGGAAAGACTTGGTCTTGGTCTTGTTTCAAAGAGGAAACTAGGCAGATCCTCAAGAGACCCTGCCTATTTCCTCTCTTGGGAACCCTACTATGGTGTGGGGATATAGGTGGAGATGATGATGGAGTGACAGGGGGTCCGCTTATGTTTCCTTAAAGAGGCACCATCTCTGGCAGCATGGCACCTGAGCACCGTTATGCAGGTTTGCACTTGATCAAACGGTGTTCATTCTTGAGGAAACTACCCCAGAATCATGGCAGGCGATGGCCTTGCCAGTGAGGATTTTCTACATTAAGAAGCACCCGATAGGACCTCCCAGAAGCCCAGAGGAGGCCCATCGGGAGGGGACAAAGGGCCTTCTTGGATGAAGGCGGAGATGCTGAATGTACTTCGAGCTCAGAAGGGGATAGCTGAAGCTTTGACTTTGAAGTTGGTATTCTAGATAGATCTTTTATATTAGATTTTCCACTTTTTACTACTTCACTATATTGAGTCTTGGAAACAAAAGTCTTTTTGCCTGGCTAATACTTAGATGTTCAGCATGAGCTTTCTCTATGGCTAACACTTCTTTTTTAAATGACTCACATTCCTTATGCCTTGCATTATGATTTCCCTTACAATTTATACATAATACTGGGGTAGTACATTCGCCTTCATGCTTTTTTAAGGAGCAGGCAGCACATAGCTGGTTCCTAGTACATACCTTTGCCGAGTGACCATATCCAAAACACATGAAACATTGGAGTGGTCTATGCTTAAAAGGTCTAACACGAAATCTCTCCTTGTCAACATATATATAATCAGGAACTTGATCATTATTAAAAGTGAAAATAATCATTCTTGATCTTGGAACCTTAGTAGTGCAAGAGCTAAGGAAACAGGGAATAATGTTAGTGGCTTATCTGGACGATTGGCTTATTTGGGCAAAGAACCCCAAAGAATGCAAGGAAGCAACGGTCAAAGTGATCAAATTCCTGGAACATTTAGGTTTCCAAATAAACAAAACCAAGTCCAGACTAACACCGGAATCTCGATTCCAGTGATTAGGCCTTCAGTGGGATTTGCAATCGCACTCTCTATCAATTCCGTCGTTGAAAAGGAAAGAAATTGCAAGAGCTACAAAACAATTTCTCAAACAACAACAAACATCCAGGAGGTGCCGGAGAGAGGATCCTGGGCTCTCCCCAGTTTGCATCAGTCACAGACGTCCTGCTCAGAGCCAAACTCAAAGATATAAACAGAGTATGGCGTTCAAGAGCGAATTGCAGATCACGGGACAAACTAGCCTCTATCCCGGCGATCTTACGGAAACGTCTCCGCCCCTGGATGGAGACAAAGAATCTTTCAAAAGCAATTCCTCTACAGTTCCCTCCTCCATCATTAGTGATCCACACAGACGCCTCACTAACAGGGTGGGGAGGATACTCCCAGCACGAAAAAGTTCAAGGAACTTGGTCATTAACATTCCGCTAGCTACATATCAATGTACTGGAGGCCATGGCAGTATTTCTCACACTGAAACGACTCCGTCCGCCCAAGAACTCACATTTCAAACTAGTTCTGGACAGTGCAGTAGTAGTACACTGCATCAACAGGGGCGGATCCAAGTCAAGCCACTTGAACCACGTCATGATAGCCATCTTCTCTCTGGCAAACAAAAACAAATGGCACCTGTCAGCCACTCACCTGGCAGGAGTCAAGAACGTAGTAGCAGACGCTCTATCTCGCTCCGTTCCATTGGAATCGGAGTGGACACTGGACAGGAGTTCATTCAATTGGATCAGTCTACAAGTCCCCGGACTTCAAGTAGACCTCTTCGCCACGGAGTCAAACCGCAAACTCCCTTGTTACGTGGCACCCAACCTCGATCCTCTAGCATACGCTACGGATGCAATGATCCTCGATTGGAACAAATGGAAGAATATTTACCTCTTCCCTCCGGTGAACCTTCTCATGAAAGTTTTAGACAAACTCAGAACATTCAAAGGCCAAGTAGCTCTAGTAGCTCCCAACTGGCCCAAGAGCAATTGGTTCCCTCTACTCCTAGAGTTTTTTAGACTCCCGACCCCTTACGGATTCCCAACCCCAAACTAACCCACTTAGTGCAAACTCAGACTGTGTCCGCTTCCTCAAGAATTCAGAAAACCCTAACTTTATGGATTTTCTGAAATTCGCAGCTATGAGGAATGCAGAAATTGATCCCCAAAATATTTCATTCTTGGAATCAGATAAAAGAGAATCTACTCTCCAGCAATATGATTCATCTGTCAAGAAACTAGCAGAGTTCCTTAAGATGTCAAATTCTCAAGTCATGACAACAAACCTAGCCATAACTTTCTTCAGATCATTGTTTGAGAAAGGTTTAGCAGCAAGCACTATCACTACGACCAAATCAGCTCTTAAAAAGATCTTCCAATTTGGTTTTAGCATAGATCTTACAGATTCGTACTTTACGTCCATACCAAAAGCTTGTGCTAGATTAAGACCATCAACGAGACCTAAATCAGTCTCTTGGTTCTTAAATGATGTCCTCAAACTGGCCTCGGACATTAACAATGACTCTTGCAATTACATATCCCTCCTGAGGAAAACCCTATTTTTATTAAGTTTAGCCTCCGGAGCTAGAATATCAGAACTGTCAGCCTTATCAAGAGAACCAGGTCACATTGAGTTCCTCCCCTCAGGGGAAGTCCTCTTATCCCCAGATCGCCACTTTCTAGCCAAAAATGAAGACCCACAGGACAGGTGGTCCTCGTGGAAAATCCTACCACTACCTCAAGACATTTCCCTTTGTCCTGTCAACTCATTAAGAGCCTACCTAAGTAGAACAACTCTGAAATCTTCAGGCCCGTTGTTCATTAGGAAAGAAGGTGGTACATTATCCCTAAAAGGGATCAGGCAACAAATTTTATACTTCATTAAACAGGCCAACCCAGAGTCCTTTCCTCGGGCCCACAATGTTAGGGCGGTGGCCACATCTATTAATTATTTCCAACACATGAATTTTGACGATCTTAAGAAATATACAGGCTGGAAATCTCCGACAGTTTTCAAACGGCACTACCTAAAACCCTTAGAAGCCCTCAAATTTCCAGCAGTGGCAGCTGGAAACAGTTTCACCCGATTCTTGAATTTTCCTATAACTTCTTGTAGCCTTCCCTTCTACCTGCCCCATTGCACCCTTACTTAGTTTAGTAGCCTCTATGTGTTGGGTTACCTTGAGTTTTGCTATTTGTTCATCATTCTAGTTGGATTCAGTTCCATTATTTTGTATATATCAACTTATAACCCTGTCTTTTGCCTAACCTGTATTTTTATTGCTTGTTGTTAGGCTAACTAATTTTAAGTTATAACCCATTTTTTAGGGCTTATACTTTACCATATTGTAAGACTGTAATTTTAGTTGATCATTATACTATTAACCTTACGAGTGTTTAACTTTACCTTCTCATTTTATCTGTACTGTCCCTCAAGCTTGGTGTTCAGCATTCTCTGGTACTATTTCACAGGGCGACACAGGTTATGGCCAGAAAAGGGATTTTGACGAAGGAAAAATCTATTTCTGGGCAACGACCTGTGTCGCCCTGTGAAACCCCACCCTGTAGTTAGATTGTGCTCACCCAGCTTACCCCAAGCTTGGAGGCTATCTTCAGGAATGACGTCACAGGCGTCGGAGGCGCTCACGGTAGTAGTAGACCGGGAGCTGTAGCACGGCTCCTCCGTAGTTCGGGGTTTTGTCGAAGGAAGAAGCTAAATGGCAAGGGACCTCTGGTAGTGATTCCACTCGCTCCTTACTATACCGACACTTCTATTAGAGGTGAGCGAGCCATTTATCTTGGCATTATATTGTTTCTTTTTTCTCTAGGATGAATAGCAATATTTATTCCTTAGAAATAGTATCAAAGGAACCATTTCACAGGGCGACACAGGTCGTTGCCCAGAAATAGATTTTTCCTTCGTCAAAATCCCTTTTGTAGCTCGATATACAGTGGTACCTCGAGATACGAAATTAATCCGTTCTGAGACGGCCTTTGTATCATGAGTTTTTCGTATCTTGGAACACATTTTACATGTAAAATGGCTAATCCATTCCAAGCCCTCCAAAAACACCCCAGTAAATTATATTTCCAGGCCTAAAACACATGTTCTAGGGTTACGACGCCGATCCGACGGAAGAAATATGACTCCAAAAAGGCAAAATACTGTACATACTTGAGTAATATTCAACTGCATGTAATGTTCAACCCCATTTTTACTGCATATATTAGGACTTTAGCATATGTCCCTTAGCAATAAGCCTAGCCTATGTTAGCGGTTGCTACTGTAGCCTAGTCTATGATTCTGACATCTAAACCTAAGAGCTAAAAGCTTAGAATATGCCAATAAAATGTATAAATAATCAGTATGTACTCATTTCAAATAATTATTAATTAATCATTAACTATAATACACAAACAAACAAAAAACAAACCTTCCAATCAATTGTTTACATTCAGCTCTTACCCGTCTTACGAGTATCGAACGAGCACCAAGCAATCATTTTTCCAAGCACACAGTAAGCCATAAATTGTCATTAGTATCTCTCTTCAACTAATGAAACTACCAAACAGTATAATAACCATTCATTTCTTTTCTTTATTCTATCTTTACCTAATGGAGATACAGAGTTACTGACATCTATAATGAAACATACGTATACGTAACGTAATAATAAAACAGAAGAAGAATTCTAAAAAATACGTATTTGTTGGCAGTCTGATTTATTTTATATTTTATGATATCTAATTCACAATTTTTTATTAAATGTATTGCATGTACTTATTTCAAATAATTATTAAGTAACCATTAACTATAATAAACAAACAAAAAAAGCTTCCAAACATTTGTTTACATCCAGCACTTACGAGTATCGAACGATCGCCAAGCAATCACTTTTACACAGTAAGCCATAAATTTTCTTTATCTCTCTTCAACTACTGAAACTACCAAACAGTATAATAACCATTCATTTCTAATCTTTATTCTATCTTTACCTAATGTTTTTTTTTTTTTTATTAAATGTATTGCATGAATAAGTTTTTCAATTTACAGCAAACTTTTACCAATAGAATACTTAAAGCACAAGGGGTAGATGCTGACCAATAGGAGAGCAGGACCTTATGGGGTGACTAGCATCAGGAACCAATGGGAAGAGCGGGAGGATGGTGGCGAGTTACTCAGTTGGCGGCGCGGGAGTTTTAAAATTGTTCTCGGTGGTTCGGGCGAATCTCGGGACTTTACAGCAACAACCTTTCATATCTTGAAAACTTTTCGTATGTAGAGCAGTAAAATTTTTCGCATTGGCTTTTGTATCTCGAGTTTTTCGTA